>NC_056730.1:561265691-561495691 GCF_019279795.1 Protopterus annectens | reverse complement strand
CCCAAACGAAACGTCTGGTAGATTTGCTAGTATTAAACCACGAAAATGAAGCATTCACCCATGCGAGCCCTTCAATATAATGTATGCACAGGCACCAGAATGAAAGATCATAACAAACTCTGATATATGTACATGCGTACACCATGCAGACATGGTTCTTTTACCATGTTGGAACTATTAATCCGGTCTTCAGAATGAGGTATTACTTAGCACATTGACATGCTCCCTTGCAAAGTTATTTACCAAAATATGAAAAATGTTTATAATTTACATAACCTAAGCCATAAACGAACTGATATGTACATGTGTACAGCGCAAGGCCACATTTCTTTTACAACATTGTAAGGACTAATACTGTTTTAAAAATTCGGTATTATTTAGCACATTCACATCTTTCCTTAGCTAAGTCATTCACTAAAATAGGAAACAATATCATAATTTTCATAACCTTAGTCCTAAAAGTAGTTTTCCCACTTTGTAAGTACTAATACTGTTTTCAAAATGCGATCTTAGTCAGCATGTTATGTTCCCTAGCAAAATGATTTACCCAAAAATGAAAATTATAATTTTCATGGCCTAAGTGATCAACAGTTTTTGATGTCTGTACATGTGTACAGTGCACAGATGTACTTTTTTTTACCATTTTGCAAAATATACATCTTTCTTACCATCATCCAAACCTTTCCCCTTATACACCTCTATTACTTCAGGGAAAGAAAAGTCCTCCATACCGGTCCTATTTTGTCTACTTCTACTATTCCACTTATTATAGGTTCATAGGTTGGTACTAGGCTGGTACTAGGCTATCAGCCCTAGGGCCTATACAAGCCTAGCCATAACAATTCCCTGGCTATTTCTTCCCACACTGTTTACTTCCCTGGACCCCTGTCTAGCAGGGCAACTGACATGATCCCTGGGGTGAATTTCCTTTCTCCCATCCAATCGTCAAGGTTTCTTTTGAAGAGGGCCAGAGAGGCACTCTGCTTGACATGTATGGGCAATCTATTCCAGAGTCTGGGGAGTCTCTGGGTCAGGAACCTATCCCTCCAGCATGTTTTGTTTATTGTGATGACAAGATTTAGATCCCTGGAGCATGTGGCTCTGAGGGATTGGGATTTCTTTAAGTGTAGCATGTCCAACAGCTCTGGGTTTGACGTGGCCTTGTATGTTAAGTAGAGATCGCCTCTGAGTAGACGATATGTGACAGAGTATAGCTGGAGTTTTTTAAGGCGGTCAGCATAGGGCATCTGATTTAGGCCTGTGATTCTTTTAGTGAGGTTTTTCTGCGGCCTTTCCAGTTGTTGCAGATGTCTTGAGAGGTACATACCAAATCGGGCATTGTATTCTATAATGGGTCTAATGAGGGATGAGTACAGTGGGACAATGACCTCCTTTTTTCTGGATGAAAAGCCCTTAGTGATGAAGTGTGCCACATAGAAGGATTTCCTGACTGTTGTGTCGATGTGGTTATCGAAGGTGAGACCACTGTCCACCTGTGTCCCCAAGTCTCTTATCACACTTTCAGTGTTTAGTGTACTGCCACCTAAATGGTAATTCACGGATACATGTTTTTTCCCAAAGGGGATAACTATACATTTCTTGGCATTGAGCTTGAGCCCATGGCTCTGGCACCAAGCATCTGTTTCTGTAAGGCCCTTTTGTAGAGTATCCACATCATTTGGGGGTTCAATAATGGCTTCCAGTTTGCAGTCATCTGCGAACTTTGTTAGCCAGAGTCCCTTAGTGTTGGCCTGTACTTCAGAGAAGTAGATGCCAAACAAGAGCGGTCCCAGGACTGAACCGTGAGATACTGCACTTGTCACTTGTCTGGAGCTGGATTTGGAGTCGGCTACTTTTACAGTGTGGGTTCTATCAGTAAGCCAGTTAGCAACCCATTGGGTGACGTAGGGATTAATGCCCAGTTTAGTAAGTTTATCTATGATTCCAGAGTGGGGGATGGTGTCAAAGGCCTTGGCAAGGTCTAGATAGTCTGTGTGGACCACCTTACCCTTGTCCATGGCTCTGGAGACTGATTCAAAGAAGTCAGTCAGGTTCAGGAGACCAGATAGGCCCTTCACGAACCCAAACTGGGTGGGGTCCAGTGTTTGAAGGTTGCCAATGTCTTTGTTTATAAGTTCCATGATAGTACGCTCCATGGCCTTGCAGATGAGGCTTGTCAGATTATTAGTTATATCAACCCCTTTATAACGCTTCTGCATAATCCTATTTTAAGCATTTTCCACTTCTCTTCTTTCATATCCCCTCTGTGTAAATATTTCAGCAGACTGTTTAACTTCTTTATCAGAATTACATTTCACATTACAGAGAACTGTAAAAATTCACTATATGTCAAGGAAGCAATTAAATGTAGGGTGGCAACTTAGTACCGTATAAAAACTGTAAACCACCCTCAAATTTCCTGTGTACCTTCCTATGAATAAATACATCATCCTTGCCCCATAAATCCAAATCCAGAAAAGTCACTCAAGGATACAACTCGTGCACATAAAACTCTTACACACAAAAATTATAACAGAAGTCATCTACTTTGATGTTATTATTAGAGCCCATCTTACCCCCACTATGGTTTGAAATGCTTAACCAAATTCTCAAGCAAAAGTGTTGGGAAAACTATAAAGTGGTCCTGGGTTGGCATAATAGGTTCATAGGTAGGTACTAGGCTATTGGCCCAAGGGCCTAAGTAAGCCTAGCCAACAAGGTTCCCTGGCTTATGCCACCCAAGAAAGTTGTTTTCCTGTGCCTCTATCGAGCATTGTCACACCCTACTCTAGCATTACTGACAGACTGGTCAAAAATCAATAAAACCCACTTTATTGGAGCTGGTTGCAAGTTACCCTCCTTGTCACTATGTAAAGAACCCCAAAATGTCCAGCCTTTTACAGAGTTTCTCTATTGGCATCATCCACTCAAAGATATATCTAACTTCTCAGCAGATGAATTTATCTCCAAATTATACTTCCACCTGCCTCCAAATTTCCCAAACATTGAGACCACACCTCCCCTTAAGTAATCGCTGAAGACAAATACGAAATCTGCTTCCCAGAACCAAAAATTTTAAGCTGTGTGGATCCAGACAACGGGAAGGTCTGGTTCCTAATCAGTATGCAACACCCCCCTTCAGTGGACCCCCAGCCTACAAACTCAACCACAGTGTCTCTACTGGACAAGTACCAGAAGTCTGAAAATCGGCTCTAATATTGCCCCTGCACAAAGGAGGCCCTGACACGAACCCTGTCAACTACAGGTCTCTCAGCAAAGTGACAGAACATGTAATCATGCACCTCATGAACTGGGACAGAAAACCCCCTAAATCCCTAAACCCAAACCAATTTGGTTTTATAAAAGGCATTGTTTAGTAGATTTAGCTGACTTTTTTGAAAGAGTCACAGAAGCACTAGATGAGTTAACTTCATGCACAGAGCCTTTCTTTATTTAGCCAAAGCCTCTGACACTATATCAGTGTAGCATTACTGACGAACTAGTCAAAATCAATAAAACACACTATGTAAAGTTGTTCTATCTCGCCTTTCATTCTTTACTGATGGGTTCGGAGCCGATCCCTCGGCTCTGAGTCGGCACGTACTGCAAAGCTCACTGATTTGTAGTAGCTCGAGGCCAAGTCCCTATCCCATGATGCACTCTGAGTTACCTCAGATCTAGTTTGCTGCTGCAACTGATCGGAGGTTCTTGCTAGCTCGGGCCAGTAAAAAACTTTATTAGCTTTCTTTTTTCAAATTTTAATGTTGGATTATCATTGAAATAGTTAGATATTAAGATAGTTAGGCTCTTAAAGCCTTTTCTGTAGTGTTTCCTTCCCTGTGTGCTTTTCTTAGCTTTATATTTGGCCTCGTTTTTTTCTGATAGGTCTATATAAAATTTCTGACTAAAAAACTTCTTCTTCAGTGAACTTTTGTCGCTTTTTTTATTAGCGTAGTATAGTGTGATTACTTGGTGTATAGTAACTGTTTATTCAGTGACCTTTAGTCACATTTTTTCCACAGCATAGTATTTTATTACAGTTTACTTGGTGTTCAGATTATCTGTTTAATCATTTTGTGTGTGTGTGCTTGTTGGCCTTAAATTTAGACTTGTTTGCTTGTCTTTAGCCTGTTTTTTTATTAGAAGCCTTCTGAGTAGTTAGCCTTAGTTAAAGGTCTGTCTGTGTCTGTCTGTGTCTGTCTGTGTCTGTCTGTGTCTGTCTGTGTCTGTCTGTGTCTGTCTGTGTCTGTCTGTGTCTGTCTGTGTCTGTCTGTGTCTGTCTGTGTCTGTCTGTTGATAGTTAGCCTGGTTTTTATTAGAAGGCTAATTTATACTTGCTGTTGTTGGGTGTGTCCACTTCTGTCATGGCTGATGACAAACACCGTAAGTCAGGGTTTAAAAAATGCCCTAAATGTGGGCAAAAGATGTTGGTTACTGACTGCCATGTGAATTGTGTGTACTGCTTGGGTGCCTTGCACTTACAAGAAACATGTTCTATATGGCATTCTGTTTCCTCTAGAGTCCTCCACGAGAGAAAAGGGAAGCTTATTGATAGGGGTTTGTTGAAATTTCTTTCCAGGAGGCTTTGAGTGACCAAGATGGATCTAGTAAGTCCTCCAAGACTTCTGGAGAATCAAAAAAATCTAAAGAGTCTGACATCGGCTCCCCAGGTCTCAGAGCCGACTGTCTTTTCTTTTCTGAGCTGGTCTCCGGTCTTGGAACCGGTATCCAAAACTCCTAAATCGCCTCTACTCCAGTCGATACCATCAGTCCGATCATCTCAATCTTCTGTAAGCCTATCTGATTTGGATGTGGATCGGGTGGTGCAGAAGCTTTTACAGGCACCGGCCTTTGCCAAATTATCGGCTCCGGAGCCAAAGACCCTTATGCCAGCCATATCTCTTCCTCCACCGAGCCATACCGGTCCTTTGGAGCCAGAGGGGTTGGGCCTGCTCCAGTGTCTTTGCCTCCATTCACTCTTGATGTCCTCGGCGCCGACCGAGGACTCGATGAGCTGGCAGTCTCTGGTAGGGTCTTGGGAGGATAGTCGAACTGACTTGTCTGTTCCGACTTTGCCTCTCGGGGCTTCAGCTCGGATGAGCTCGGCACCTACCTCAAAGCCCACTGTACCGGGGGTATCAACAGTTTCCTGGGACCGCCTGTCCCTTTGCATCAGAGTAAAGGTGCCTTTGAAGCTATGAGGAGAGTTATGTCTCCCAAGACATCCTCAACTTTGGGTCCAGCTTCTTCATCCCCTAAAGCACATGTGTCTGCTTCTGTCTCACAGATCTTTGCTAAGCGCAGAGAGCCAGAGCCTCAGGAAGCCCCACTGGGTGGCCCATGCTCTTCTGAGACCTCCCCAAAAGCTCCCACTGATGAGGTTCCCAGGAAGGGAGTGTGTAAGAGGAAGCATTTGGACGCCCCTCAGGAGACATTAATATCTAACTCTGGCTTGGATGAATCAGAAGGCTTCTCACGGTCCCCTTCTGAGGATATCTCATTTGTTGAGATACTGTAAATCCTTAGTCTGAGTGGTGACTGGCAGTCCACCAGCCCTACTGAGGACGAGTTGGTCCTCCTGAAGGCTTTCGGGTCTCAGCCCTCCACCTGTGGGTGTCTCCACTCTTCGACGAGCTTATGCAGCTGGTCTCACAAAGGACGTGGGAGTCTCCGGATACTATGGAGCCTGTCCTTAGGAGGCCTAATAAGTTCATATCTGCCCCCCTAAATAAATCCTTCTTGACAAAAGGTTTGCCAGTCGATGCCATGGAAACTTCCTTGTCTATCCATCCTCCTAACAGAGACTCCAGGATCATGGATATTTATGGGAAGCGCATGTTTAGTTCAGCGACTTTTGCTCTTCGTTCGCTTAACTATTTAACTCATTTTACCAGACTACAAAGAGATCTCCTTCAAGAGCTGGGACAGAGTACAGTAGCTGCAGGAGTTGCAGACAAAGTTGCCGCCCAGCTCGCTACCCTCAATTCTATAGTGAACTCGTCCATGCGCCTCATTTCATATGCAGCTGATGGAACGAGTAGGGCAAGCGGGTACAGGAGTTGCTCTTAGAAGACTCCTGGATGCGCTTGTGTTTCTTCGCGGAGCCCTTCAAGTCATCCTTCGTGAATACCCCCTTTGATGACTCGTTCCTTTTCTGGCCTAAAGTGAAGGAAACCTTAACCAGGTGTGAGCAGGATGGAAAGACTCTGTCTGCCGTCAGGGTCTGTTTTTCCACCCCTACCAGACCCCTACCCCAAGGGTCAAAGGGGAGGGAAAAATGTTTTTCCGAAAAGCCCAAGGAGTCTTTCAGGACACACCCCCCTCCAGGGGCAGAGGAGGGGGCAATAATGGATGGGGTCCGCAACACCAGGGTGACAGAGATCACTTCTTTTGGAAGCCCTACCAGCGCTCCTGAAAGGGAGGCCTGAGTGTCCTGCTCTGGAGGCAGTCGGGGGTTGCTTATCTTTGTACCCAGACGCCTGGCTCAAAATAACAAATGACAACTGGGAACAAAGTATCATTTCCAGAGGATACTTCATCCCATTCACCACACCCCCTCCACCGACAAGGAAAATCCCGGACATTCCACCCAGTTATAGGGAACAAGCAACAGTAGCGGTCCAGACGTTGCTAAGAAAGAGAGTCATCCAACCAGTCCCAGCAGACCACACAGGATCCGGAACTTGCTCAAGATTCTTTTTAGTTCCAAAGAAGACAGGGGACTGGAGACCTATATTGGACCTCAGCAGACTAAACAAATCTGTAAAGAAAGAGAAGTTTTGGATGATCACGCTTCAGTCAGTACTTCCCTTCTTAAGGAAGGACAATTGCATGTGCTCGATACATCTCCAGGATGCGCACTACCACAGAAAAATGGCCAGGCCATCCAGGGATCATCTGTGCTTCCGGCTGGGAGCCAATCATTACCAGTTTTGAGCCCTGCTCTTTGGTCTCACTACAGCCCCCAGTATGTTGAAATGCATGGCAGTGGTCACGGCTCACCTGAGATGTTTAGGATTCCAGGTGTTTCTGTATCTAGACGATTGGCTCCTTAACGCCACCACCAGGCATCAACTCATTCAGGCCAGGGAGTCCACTCTTTCACTCTGCAATCAGCTGGGCATTACAATAAACTCAGAAAAATCTGCCTTGTCGCCATCGCAGCATGTTGTCTTTATCGGAGCAGAACTGGACACCACCAGCACCATGCTAAGACTTCCAGCAGAAAGAGTCTTATTTCTCCGCCAGCATACCCACATTCTAATATCCAAAAACAAAGCACCAGCATAAGAAGTTCTGAAATTGTTAGGTTTGATGGCAGCAGCAATTCTAGCCATACCACTGGGTCATACGAACATGCAGATACTACAGTGGCTGTTGTTCCCTCAATGGTCTTACCAAGAGCTCCCCATGTCTCACATGACGATGATCCCAAATTACTGCAAAAAGGATCTTCAGTGGTGGTTGACCTCACTTCATGTTACGATGGGACACCCATTTGTGCTACCACCTCCAGCGGCCACAGTGACCATGGACGCTTCCCTGATAGGGTGGGGGGGCATTTCCAGGGAAAGACAGCCCAAGGCACATGGACCGATCAAGAGATACATCTGCATATCAATGTCCTAGAGATGATAGCAGTACTTTTGGTGATGCAGTACTTCCAGGACTCTCTTCCTCTAGGTACGATTGCGAGTCAGACTGACAACATGTCAGGGTTCTGGTATTTGAACAAACAAGAAGGAACCAGCTCATACCCCCTTTGTCGCGAGGCCCTCAGAGTATGGCAGTGGGCTACTTCCACCCAGCACTTTCTGTTAGCAACGCACATCCCGGGGAAATCCAACGTGATAGCAGACAAGTTGAGCAGAGCAATTTTGTTGCCCCACGAGTGGTCCCTCAAGACGGAAATAGCGGACAGGATATTCTGCAGGTGGGGCCAGCCTTGCTGCGACCTTTTTGCTAGTCACATAAACACCAAATGCAGAAGCTATTTCGCCCTGATTCCCCCTCCGGGAGAAGCTGCAAGGGACTCACTCATTCACGATTGGCCACCGGGTCTCCTCTGTGCATTCCCACCAATCCCGTTGATACACAAGGTATTACAGAAAGCCAAAGCTCTGGGAAGGACCATCATTCTAATAGCTCCCTATTGGGCTCATCAGATTTGGTTCCCCTTCCTTCGACTTCATCTTTTGGAGGACCCCTGGATTCTGGACCAGTTCCAGACCTTCTGACGCTCTCGTCAGGGGAACTTCATCCCTTTCTGCAGTCTCTGAAGCTGACAGCTTGGCTGCTCCAGTTCCCATCATAGCCATGTTCCATAACCTTTCCAATGAGACAAAGCAAATTCTCCTATCCTCTCTCAAACTCTAGGAGGAAGCTGTACCTCAGCAAATGGAAAAAAATGTTCTGTATGGGTCTCTAAAAACAATATTGATCCTTATCAAGCCCTTATGGTCTCTATTCTAGAATTCTTAACCATGATATTTAATAAAGAAGCTGCAGTAGCTGCAGCACGTGTTCAACTTGCTGCCATTTCTAACTTTCATCTGGGATTTGAAGGATTGAATATAATGTGTTGCAAATTATCCAAAGCCTTTCTCAGAGACTTTTCATGTTAGACCACCTGTGAAATCTCCCTGTTCTCCATGGAATCTAAATGTTTTGCTTTCCCGCATAATTCTTCCGCCATTTGAACCAGCTTCCTCATGTGACCTCAAATTTTTGTCATGGAAAACCATCTTTTTAGTGGCTATTACTTCTGCTCGCAGAGTGCCAGAGCTTCAGGTCTTATCCATAAAGCCTCCTTATTTGATTTTTCATGTTGACAGAGTCTCACTTTGAACAAACCCCTCTTTCTTACCCAAAGTTTGCATTGAAACTAATCGCATCCAAATGATTGATTTGTCAGTTTTCTTCCTCATCTGTTCCAAAAATTTAGAGTACATGCTGCACAAACTTGATGTTCACAGACAGCTCAGATTTTATTTGGATAGAACAAAAGATTTCAGGAAATCAGACCAGCTTTTTTTTTTCATTCTCAGATTCCAGGAAGGGTATGCCAGTGGCTAAAACAACTCTGTCTAAATGGTTATCTGATTGTATCACCTTTGCTTAGTCAGCTGCCAATATGCCCTTACGGCATAAAATTAAAGCTCACTCAACCAGAGCAGTTTCTACATCATCTGCTTTTTCTGCCAGACTTCTATTGATAACATTTGCGCAGCAGCCACTTGGTCAAAACCTAATACCTTTATCACTCATTACAAAGTTGACAGGGCCGCTAGGGACAGGGCCTTCTTTGGAACTATGGTCCCTGAGAAATATACTCCCGTGAGCCACCCGAGGTTGATGGTGCTTGGGACGCTACCCATCAGTAAAGAATGAACGGTGAGGTAGAACAACTCCACATAAAGAAGTTATGTACTTACCATAATGTTCCATGTGATTTGTTCATCTCGCTTTCATTCTTGTGTCCCTCCCTCCTACCCCCTCCTGGGCTTTCAGAAGACAGAGATGCTAGATCCTTCCTGGTCACTCAACCCTTCTGTACTTTCTCTCTTACAGAGTTATAGAAAAACATATGGTATTATTGTACGCAGCAAACAAGATCTGAGGTAACTCAGTGTGCATCATGGTATAAGAACTTGGCCTCGAGCTACTAGAAATCCTCAAGTTTTACAGTAGGTGCCGACTCAGAGCAGAGGGATTGGCTCCGAACCCATCAGTAAAGAATGAAGGCGAGATGAACAACTCGCATGGAAAGATATGGTAAGTGCATAACTTCTTTTTATTGGAGTTGGTGGTACATTACCCAACTTGTCACCAGTGGTTTACCCCAAGACTTGGTCCTTGGACCATTTCTGCCTCGTATTTAACACCTCTGATGTCAAAACTGATCTTTAAAGGCCTTTGGCTCACTGAATTCTCAGAGGACAGCAAGGTTGGAACAGTCAACAGCTGTACTTATAGACACCTGTATCCTCCAAAAGGGCCCATCTCTGATAAACTTGTGAAGCCAGGATCATGGTGTGAAATCATCATCTTCTTTCGGCTGTTCCCATTAGGGGTCGCCACAGCGAATCTGTTTCCATTTCTTCCTGTACCTCTGCAACATGCTCTTTCACACCAACCGCCTGCATGTCCTCTCTCATCACATCCATAAACCTTATCTTAGGCCTTCCTCTTTTCCTCTTACCTGGCAGCTCCATCCTTAGCATCCTTTTCCAAATATACCCAGCATCCCTCCTCAGCACATGTCCAAACCAACGCAATCTCGCCTCTCTTGCCTTGTCTCCAAACTGTTCAACCTGAGCTGATCCTCTAATATACTGATTCCTAATCCTGTCCATCCTAGTCACACCCAGTGCATATCTTATCTTTAACTCTGCCACATCCAGCTCTGACTCCTGCCTTTTCGTCAATGCCACCGTCGCCAACCCATATAGCATAGCTGGTCTCACTACCCTCTTGTAGACCTTCCCTTTCACTCTTATTGGTACCAGTGTGTCACAAATCAGTCCCGACACTTTTCTCCACCCATTCCACCCTGCCTGTACTCTCTTCTTCACCTCTCTTCCACACTCACCATTACTCTGAACTGTTGATCCCAAGTACTTAAACTCATCCACCTTTACCAACTCTACTCCCTGCATCCTCACCATTCCTCTACCCTGCCTCTCATTTACACACATATATTCTGTTTTAGCCCTGCTGACCTTCATTCCTCTCCTTTCTAAAGCATATCTCCACCCCTCCAAGGTCTCCTCAACCTGGTCCCTACTCTCACTACATATCGCAATGTCATCTGCAAACATCATAGTCCACGGGGCCTCCTGTCTGATCTCATCTGTCAACCTGTCCATCACCACTGCAAATAAGAAAGGGCTCCGAGCTGATCCTTGATGTAATCCCACCTCCACCTTAAACATATCTGTCACTCCCACCACAGTCCTCACCAATGTCACAATACCCTCGTACATATCCTGTACAACACTTAAATACTTCTCTGCCACTCCCGACTTCCTGAACATGAAAAAATGTAGCAATATAGTTTGTGAAACAGGAACTCTTGCACACCTACAACAAGAAGGACGCCCAGTTTAAAAAGGGCAGTGTCTTTGGAGACCTAGGCACATTTATAGGTTCATAGGTGTGTACTAGGCTAATCCCAGACCACTGGACCTAAAGCTATATCACAACAAATTAAAAAAAAATGGTTGGCATGAAAGCTTTCTTTCACTCACTTTGTAATGCAAACCACTTCCTTCAATATCTTGTAATCTAACTTAAATGAGAAACCACAATTGTACCCTAGATATAGCGTCCCCCGAAAAACAAAATCTGTTTTATTCAAGGAAGCAAACAGTTCTGGGTAGCAGTGGTTAGGCTTCAAATGTCTTAAGTCTTCTATTGACAAGTGGCAACTTACGACTCCATCTAGGGTCTAAAAGTGAAAATCTGCAAAATAAAGAAAACGCATAGAAAAAAACTTTACTGATAAGTTACTGTTATGTGTTTTAAAACTTGGTCTACAAACATTGAATATTAATCATATTTTATAGTGCAGTGGCATTTTTTAAATCATCTTTCAGCAGTTCCTCTCAAAAAAGATCCAGTGCATCTAAAAAAAATGGTTGGCATGACAGCTTTCTAAACTGGCATTTCTGTTTCCTACAGACTGCTATGTGGTGATCTAGGACTGGCCTACAAAGAACCCATTTTTTATCAATAGCAAGTACAGAGGCTATCTCTCCTTAACAACAATGCACTGCCACTAGAATCTTAATTGTCTGCAAAATGCAATTACAACACCCTCACTGAGCTGGGGCTAGGCAGCAAAGCTTTCTTGCACATGATTTGAACCGTTAATATAAACATTGCACGATACGCTATAATAATCCAAAATGTGCAGATGTCTCCAATGCACCCCCCCCCCAACACTGTTTTTGTCAAAAAAAAACAGCCGAGAGAATTTTGCAAGGTTGACTAATCTTCTTAGATGAACAGGATAAACTTGAAAAATAGCAACATAGCAAAAGTTCAGCAACACAATCCACTAAACACCGGGTTTAACATTAATTCTTTAACGTGCTCCAAAGTTTAGCTAAGGTGAAAGTTAACTGACAAACTACAAAAGTTTTTACTTAGCTGACTGGCCCAGGTGCTTCATCGCTAATTTTGTCACCAGCAACATCAAAGGAAACACAGTAAAGGGCTGGCGCTACACAGAAATTTCGACCGGAGAGGAAGCAAACATTACTTAGTAAAGTTCACTGAGCACCCACCTACCTCATTGTCTTCCAGATATCTTCTCTTACAGCACGCTTGACAACTCAGATGTTTCTGCTCTCAATGTCTGGATTCCAAAATCCTAAGTAAAATCCAGCTAAAACGAGTATGAAAATGACTTACAGACACAAGGTACACAGCTTGACACTTGCCTTGGAGGCAAACTGGTTAGGCTTAAAATGTCTCACAAAAGTAGTAAGTCAAATACTTATCTATGAGCCTATAAAACTAGAAAATTACAATAGCCTCAACACACTCCTCGATAAACATAAGGCACACACCCTTTCTCTTCTTAAATGTAGAAGACAACAACTGGAATCATAATGAAATACACAAGTATTAAAGAAAGGGTGTAAATCACTGATCGTGCCTGCTAATAACCAGTAACTACAGAATACCCTTGAATAGGGACAGCTTGCTTAAATATTATAAGGATGTACTTAAAGCCGTAACCCAAGAAGTGTCTTTTTGTTAACTCTATCAAATTAATTATTTTCAGTACAGTCCACAGGAAACGGAGCATCAGTGGCATAAGGTGACTACCTTGGCACCAAACACCAGGCCAGAGAACTAGCATTTCCACAAAAACAGACTACCGAGCACTGTTGATGGAAAAAAAACAAATGAGCAGCACAGCTCGTTTTAACCATACCAATGTAACCAGAACACATCCCTTGGAATACTCCACACATTAACATCACCCAATATTCCACACTTCTGACAGAAAATACCTGTAATATCAAGTCTGGTTAAGGACTACTAAACTTAGTTTAACTCAGAACAGTGAATACATTTTACGAAGCCACTTTCCAGTATCTTACCCGCAAACATGAAACACTACTGGGAAATCAATGTCTTGCTCATAGCGATCGATGATTTCTTTGCTAGTGCTAAAACCTATTAAAACTGTCAAAATCACGTAACACTCGAGTTATGTATGAATCCCATTGGCGGCCACCGCTTCAGTTAGGAAATGCTTTGCTGTAATCATAAGAAAAGATTGGGAGCATTCCAACCTGATTTATGCATAAAAGTCCAATAGGACCATCAGGTGACACCACTCTACATCCTAAGTTGAGAAGGTAACTGACAACATTCAGTTAATTTCTGAACTTATTTTTCAACAATAGCTTCGAATTAGAGCTGTAAACTTACTTGCGCTGCTGGAAGGCACTCTGGGTTAACATGAGGAAATTCATATCTTCTCATGGCGTGCTTTGTGTTAAGCACAGAGGCGCCATGAGAAGGCACTCGGAGTTAATGGTGCTTTTCTTCTTAGACCCCCCATAAAGGATCCTATCCTTCCATGGGAGCTTACCTTGTTGTTGCAGGTGTTAGTTTCTCCCCCTTTTGAGCCCGCGGCTTCAGTAGATTTGCAATTTTTGACATGGAAAACTGCTTTCTTGGACACCATTACCTTCGCCAAGAGTGTCTGAGCTTCAGGCTCTTTCAATCAAAGTGCTCTACATGATTTTTCATAAAGACAGGGTGATGTTCATCGTGTTTCACTGTTGCAGTCATTAAACTTGGGTTATCCTGCTGGCAGGCTACCCGCAGACGGCCAGAATTCCAAAGTCTAGGTCCGGCGTCGGTTGCTGTCGCCTCTTCCCTGATGTCAGTGTGCCAGGGGTATAAAAGATGCAGCCAACGACATTTTCTTCAGTCTTTCTTGCCGCGCGGTCCCCGAAGCAAAAGCAGTTTGCAAGTGCCGGTCGGCTGACTCCTGAGATTTTCTAAATTGAATTTCAGAACCAAAGTCTTCAATAAAGCCAAGTACCCCGTTGGGGAAACTTTTTCTTGCTCCAGACCGATGTCAGTAAAAGTTAACAATTGTATTTCTTGTGGGAAGCAAATACCTCATAAGGATTTTCACTCTTACTGTATTCCCTGCCTAGGCTCTGACCACGACGTTGCTAGTTGTCGGTTTTGTGCTAGATTCAACCAACGCACTATTAAGCGTTGGTTTGATTTTGCTTTACATTACTTTAAAGCAAAATCAAACCAACGCTTAATGAAGATTTAACTACATAATGCCGTCAGAACTACCGACGACCGGAATTCATAAAAAACGCAAAGACAAAGAAAAGGACAAGCATCCGAGGTCCAAAACTGACGAAGCCTCTTCTAGGCCAGTCGCCGGTTCTCAGTGAGGCGCTTTCACAGCCCCTGACACACGCTACTTCAGAGCCACAGGCCGCATCCGACTCCCACGTGGAGACACCTAGGCCTCTGGAAACTCAAAGTATTGGGCCGGAGCCGCTGAGCAGGCATTGGCTTCTGAGGGTGTTTTCAGACCTTCACAGCTTACTGTTAAGTCCACTACAGCAGCCAAGGCAAAGTCAAAAACACCATTAAAGACAAGGAAACAAGTACAGCATTCTCCTGGACAGTCATCCATGCCAAAGAAACAGATGCTTAAATTGGCCGAGGACCTAATTACTTTGATCAGGGGTTCCCATCCCCCTCCTAATAAAAGGCCTAGGCAAGACACTGACTATGATTCCTCTGACCAGGTTTCTATTTCCTCTGATTCCTCTTCAGATCAGGGATATTCTCTCCCTCCCTATGAGGACTCTGATGCAGAAGAATCTATGCCTTCAGCCTCTCCACCTGAGGATTACTCTTTTGGGGAAACCTTGCACACCATGAGGGAGCATTTCCATTGGGAGAGCCAGGATTATTCAGAATCCAAGAAAAGGCTCCTAGATTTTCTTTTATTGCCTCAGCACAGGCCCCTGGCTATTCCCCCTGTGCTTGATATTGTTGATGATGTTTTCTGTGAAAGCAGCTTGTCTCCTGATTCTTTACCCCTTGCACCAGTGAAGCCAGACAGGTACTACAGGGTCCCAGACTCTCATAAATTTCTTTATAGAAACCCTGCTGCTGACCCAGAAGCAATTTCTCAGGGTCCCAAAGGGGTTAAGGCTTCCACTGCAAAAAACCCTATCCCCTCTGATGGGGATTCCAGAGCTCTGGAGAGATGGTGGAAAAAAGTTTACACTTCTGCTACTTTAGCTGTAAGGCTTTAAACTGCCAGTTTCACATGCTTAAATATCAACAATACCTAATGTCTGTGTTAAAACAGAAAATGCTTACAAACTCAGAATGTCCTGACAATAAGGAAATGCTGGATTTATTGCATGCAGCTGAACAAGTGGGAAAGCATACTCTGCAATGTGGTTTTGATTCATTAGAGGCTTCTTGCAGAGCCGCAGTTACAGGCTCTGTCATTCGAAGGCATGCTTGGTTAAAATAACAGTTTATTTGATCATGTTAAAATAAAATTGTTGGATGCTCCACTACAGCATGATACTTTGTTTGGTGTTAAGGTAGAAGTGGTGTTAAAGAAAATGGAGGATAAAGCAAAGTCAATGCAGACAGTAAAGGATTTCTTACAGGTTCAGCCACCTAGATTTAGCAGAAACTGGCCTTCTAAAAATTGGTTCTTTCCGGTGTCAGACAGGCCACAAAGAGGCAGATAAAGACGCCCAAGAGGCAGATCTCAGACCCAAGGCTCATACATACCTAAACAATGGGGTGCTTCAGCCCCCAAAGGAGGAGAAGACAAATCACAACCTTATAGGAAACCGTCCCAATGACTTCCCTCTACAAATGCCAAGCACTTACCTTTTGGCAGCATCCTTAGGGGGAAAGCTAGCACTTTTCTCACAAAATTGGCACATGATCACCCAGGACAAATAACTACTGAATATTGTTTCTCAGGGTTACAGGTTCCACTTTCACACCCTTCCAAAATCAAAAGGTATGCCAGACCTGCCACAAAACCAATGGGCAGAGGCACAAAAACAAATTTCTGCTCTCATGGACATGAGAGCTATTCAAAGAGTACCACAGCAAGAACAGGGACAAGGATTTTACTCAAGACCTTTCCTGGTACCCAGAAAGGACAAAGCCTGGAGACCAATACTGGACCTGTCAATCCTAAATACTTTCCTGGATATTCCGAAATTCAAAATGTTAACACTACAGCAACTTCTACCCATGCTGGGCAAGAAGGCTTGGCTAGTTACTTTGGACCTCAAGGAGGCATACCTACATGTCCCAATCAGACAATCTTGCAGAAGATACCTCAGATTCATAGCTGGCTCAATGCATTACCAATTCTCTGCACTGCCCTTTGGCTTATCTACTGCGCCCAGGGTCTTCACAAAATGCCTGGCACCAGTAATTGCATTTTGCAGACAAAAAGGAATTCAAATATATCCCTACTTGTATGACTGCCTTATTCAAGCAGAGAGCAAGGACATTCTACTAAAGCATCTGGCGTTTCTAAAAAGATTATTAATTTGCCTAGGGTACACAGTAAACGAAAAGAAGTCAAAACTAGTGCCCTCTCAAGAGATAATATTCCTGGGTGCAAGCTTAAATACAACTGCCCAGATGGCTTATCGCACGCCAGGCAAGCAAAGGCAACTGACTTATTACTTTCAAATGATGGCAACAAAGACCCAGCTCCCTGCAAGAAAAATTCTGCAGGCTCTGGGCTTCATGGCATCCAGCATATGAGGAAACTACAATGGTATCTAAAAAGTGTTCGGACTCAACATTGCCACAGCCTGGAAACAATAATAACTCTTATTCCCTGCCTGCAACAGGGGTTTCGATGGTGGGCACTGGCCTGTCACCACAACAAGGGACAGCTTTTCACCTTATCCACAGCCAGGCAGACGCTAGCAACAGATGCATCGGATTATGCCTGGGGGACACACATGGCAGGAAAATATATTCAGGGCACGTGGCCCAAGGAACAAATGCATCTTCACATCAATCAAGAAGAGATGCTAGCTATACAGCATGCCCTGACAGCCTTCAAGGATCTACTACATCCATATAACTGTTACTAAAGACTCTCAATACCACAGTTATGTGGTACATAAACAAGCAAGGGGGCACACATTCCTACCCCCTCTGCAGATGGAACACAGCACTGACCTATCAAGTACATCTGCAGGCACAATTCCTGCCAGGAAAGAAAAATACTCTGGCAAACAAACTAAGCAGAAATCTCATGGATCCTCACAAATGGAAACTAAATCCACAGGTCTTCAGCATGATAACAAGGAAATGGGGACACCCAGACATAGATCTTTTTGCCTCCCCTCACAACTGCCAACTACAGAGATTCTGCACAAGAACTTATTACTCACAAGCATGGAAAGTGGATGCTCTATCCTTCAGCTGGAAAACACTGACAGTTTATGCCTTTCCTCCACTGCCTCTTCTTCCCAAGGTGCTCCTAAACGTCAGACAAGAGAAGCCAAAAATGATTCTGATTGCCCCAGACTGGCCACGCTAGCACTGGTACCCAATCCTAAAGAGCTTGTCTCAAGGCCCAGCCTGGGCTTTACCTCAAATTCCTCATCTTCTGACTCAACAAAATAATCAGATTCTGCAGTCAACTCAGAACCTTAAATCTGGCTGCATGGCAGATAATATAGCCACTCAGACCACACACCTCTCTCTAAAGCTGTTATGGATGTCATTTTAGAAGCCAGGGGGCCCAGCACTAGGAAATCTTATGCAGAAGAATGGAAGAGATTCTGTGCTTGGAACCAGGCACAAGGACTCGAACCACTTGTTCCAAATATACCTAAGATTTTACAATACCTAACTGAGATGCTGGACAAAGGCCTATCCTTCTCATCAATTAAGGTCCATGCCCCTGCCATTTCAGCTCATTACAATACGGAACCTCCTATTTTCTCTCATCCACTGCTAAGACAGTACCTCAGAGGGACAAAACACAAGACCCCCAAGGAGAGCACCGATACCTACATGGGACCTCAATTTTATTTTAGAAAAGCTCACACTGCCTCCTTTTGAGCCAGCCAATACAGCTGATATAAAATTCTTATCATGGAAAACTGCTCTGCTCCTAGCAATAACTTCAGCAAGAAGCGTCTCAGAGTTACAAGCATTAATGGCAGTGGAACCATTCATCAGGACAGGGTTTCTCTAAGGACAAACCCAACATTTATGCCAAAGGTAGTATCTAGTGTGGCTCTTAACCAAACCATTCATTTGCCAACATTTTATCCAAATCCCCAGAATAAAGGGGAGAGACTTCTGCACACTTTGGACATACACAGACAGCTACGCTTCTATTTGGACAAAACAAGAGCTTTCAGAAAAACTGAGCAACTGTTTGTAGCTTATGCTGCAGGATCACAAGGAAAGCCTATCTCAAAGCAGACTATTTCAAAATGGATAGGACACTGCATTCATTTCTGCTATTCACAACATGGCAAATCTGTGCCTAAGGGCATTAGGCCACATTCAACCAGAGCAGCAGCCACTTCAGCAGCCTTCCTCAGAGGAGTACCAACCAAAGACATTCTAGAGGCTGCAACCTGGAGTTCAGTGCACACTTTCACCAAGCACTACAACGTACCTCTCTACTCTAAATCCAGAGCAGGCTTTGCCACTGCAGTTCTGCAGGGCCTTGTAGCCTCTCCTAATCCTATTTAGGCCCAGCCACCCATCCTCAGCTTTGGGATTCAACCCAATTGTAATGACTGCAACAGTGAAACACGATGAACATAGTACAGTTGTGTACCTACCATAAATGTAGATGTTCGAGTGTATTCACTGTTGCAGTCCAGGTTACCCACCCACCACCACCCTTTTCTTTGCTGGGACTTTTCTGTACTTCTGTATTCTATACAACCTATGTGGTGTATTTGCTTGTAGATGAAGGAAATGTTTATTTTAGTACATGCATGCTTCTTGGCATAATTTTTTAGTCTGCCTATTTGGGGGCACCTGACATCTGGGGCAAGAAAAACTGAAGAAAATGGCGTCTGCTGCATCTTTTATACCCCCGGCGCACTGACGTCAGGGAAGAGGCGACAGCAACCGACGCCGGACCTAGACTTTGGAATTCTGGCCAACTGCGGGTGGCCTGCCAGCAGGATAACCCAAGTGTAATGACTACAACAGTGAATACACTCGAACATCTACATTTATGGTAGGTACACAACTGTACTTTGCTTCGCACTAACTCTTCCTTCATTCCCAAGGTAGCTTCGGAAGCCAATATTAACCAGACTATAAACTTGCCAGTTTTTCCCCTAACTACCAAAACAAGGGAGAATATAAATTGCATTTACTGGATGTACATAGACAGTTGAGGTTTTACCTTCACAGGACTAAACCGTTCAGCAAGTGTGACCAACTTTTTGTGTCTTATGCCAAACCCTTCTTTTGTAAACCAATTTCAGAAGTGACAGTTGCTCTCTGGATTTCACAGTGCATTGGCTGAGCTTACTCAGGGAGGGGTCTGCCTCAACCAGGAAAAGTGAAGGCTCATTTGACCCGATCTATGGCTACATCAGAAGCCTTTTGGTCTAGAATATCTTTGGATGACATTTGTTCAGCTGTCACTTGGGCTTCATCTCATACATTTATCTCGCATTACAAATTAGACATTGCCTCCAGGAATAGAGCATCCTTCGGCACTGCGGTGCTTCGGAACATCCTAACATCCTTCCATGAGGGCCACCCAAGATTTAGGTAGCTGGGGACTTTGTCCCACAGGTTGAAGAACAAATGAAGTAAACTACTTCAGATAAAGAAGTTATGTACTCATCATAGCGTTCTGAGTAGATGTTCATCGTGTTACACTGCTGCAAAGAAGTAGAACTACTCAGATGGAGCATTATGGTGAGTACATAACTTCTTTTGTTGTGCAACATACATAAAATGATAATGTTAACATTTGTGTCCTTAAAAATTTCAGCAGATGTGGTTGGTTGTTTTTAGCAGAATTGCTCATGCACCAATGTTCTTCATGTTTCACTGTTGGCAGTCAGCACATTTGGGTTATCTGCCTGCAGGTAGCCCTCAGCCAGCCTGAATACCAGAGTCTTTGGGTTTCTGCGTCAGATGGTGTTGCTTCTTCAATGATGTCAGATTGTCAGGGGTATAAAACATGCAGCCGATACCATTACATCAATCTTTCTTGCCATGTGGTGCCTGAAGCAGAAGCAGTTCGCAAGTGCCGGTTAACTCCTGAAATGTTCGTTTTCGAGTTTCAGACCTGAAGTCTTCTAAAAGATAAGTACCCCATTGGGGATCCTTTTTCTTGCTCTAAACGATGTCAGAAAAAAATGAATAATTGTCTTGCCTGTGGAAAGCAAGTACCTCCTAGAGATTTTCATTCTTACTGCATCACCTGTTTAGGTCCAGACCGCGACGTCCCTCACTGTCGGTTTTGTGCCTTGTTCAACGCCCGAACTGTCCGTCAGGCAGTTTTTCTAGCTAAATACTTACGCTCTTGATCTCTGTACTCCGAAATGGCATCAGTAAGCCTTCCGACTACTGATCTTCTGAAAAAACGTAAGGATAACGACCGAGACAGACCGCATAGGTCCAAAACTGCCGATGATGCTACCGTTAAGCTAGTCGCCAGTCTGCCGGTACTTAGTGAGGCGTTTTTGCAGCCCCTGATACCCGCTCCTACAGATTCGCAGAACTCTACTGAGACCCATTCGGAGTCCGGAATGCCACAAGATGCTTCTTCGACTATGGAACCTGCCGATGTCTCTACCTTGGATGGGTCCAGAGCCACTGTGCAGGCACCGGCTTCTGAGGGTGTATTCAGGCCTACCAATTTTCATATTAAACCGACTACTTTGTTTCTAGCCAAAAATACTGAATTTCTCAGGCCTAAAGTTTGCACTATGCCTAGGAAACCAGTGACCAAAGCGCATTTTCAAGCCCACAGGCCTCAAAAACAAATGATTAGAATGGCTGAATACCTTATTTACCTTAATTAGGGGAAGCCAGCCTTCCCCCTCAGAGACCTAGAACTGATTTTCCTTCCCGATTCTTCTGATCGGGACTCTGATATCTCTGTTACGTCTGACTACCAGGACGTACCCTTATCTACCTTTGAGAATTCTGATGCAGAGGATTCCATTCCCTCTGCTTCCCTTCCAGAAGATTTTTCTTTTGGTGAAACCCTGCATACCCTTAGGGAGCATTTCCACTGGGAAAGCCAGAACTACTCTCAGTCCAAAAAGAGATTCGGGGAATTTTTAAACCTGCCTCAGCACAGGCCTCTAGCTATCCCTTCTGTTCTGGAGATTGTAGATGGTTTTCTCGGAATCCAGCCTTATGCTGGATACTTTGCCTCCAACTCCCAGGAAACCTGACAGGGACTATAGAGTACCTGACTCTCTCAAATTTATTTTCAAGAATCCTACTGCGGATCCAGAGACCATTTCCCAAGGACCATTAAAGCTACTACTGCCAAGAATCCTACCTCTTCTGACAGGGATTCTAGGGCTTTAGACAGATGGGGTAAGAAGGTATACACCTCTGCTACTCTGGCCATTAGGGCTTTAAATTGCCAGTTTCATATGTTAAAGTATCAGCAGCATATTATGGGGCAAAGTAATCGGAAAATTATGTTGATTCCTGACTGTGCAGAACACAAAGATATACAAGAGTTAATTCATTCTGCTGACGAAGTTGGTAAACATACTTTGCAGTGTAGATTTGATGCTTTAGAAGCATCTTGCAGAGCTGCTGTCACTGGGTTTGTTCTTAGAAGGCATGCTTGGCTTAAGGAACAAAACTTTCCAGACCATGTCAAAGCAAAATTACTGGATGCACCCTTAATCCAAGAGTGCCTTTTTGCAATAAAGCAGATGTTCTCAAAAGGATGGAGGAGAAAGCTAAATCTATGCAAACTGTTAAAGATTTCTTACAAGTACAACCACCTAGATTCAGTAGGCATTGGCCTTCAAAGAACTGGTCCTTTCCAATCCGTTCCAGGCCTTATCAGTCCAAACCCAGGGGCAGCAGACCCCAAAGACTTCAGTCTCAGGTTATGCACAGATCCAGGCAGTGGGGTGCTCCCACGTCCAAAACAGGGAGTAGTAAGCCAGCCCTATGGTAAACTTGCACAATGACTTATTCTTAACTCCCCAAGCTTTGCTCAAGTACTTACACCTTTAGGAGGAAAACTCACCCTGCATTCAACAAACTGGGAATACATTACCCAAGACAAATGGATTTTAAACCTTGTTTCCCTAGGATACAGATTCCACCTCCACTCACTCCCAACCCTAAGTGGATGGCCAGACCTCCCCCCAAACCAGTGGGGGGAGGCCCATAAGCAAGTACTTCCTCTCCTCAGCATCGAGGCTATTCAACCTGTCCCAGCAGAACAAAGGGGACAAGGCTTTTATTCAAGACTGTTCCCAAAAAAGAAAACTCCTGGCGTCCTATCCTGGATTTATCTATTCTCGACACCTTTCTGGTGGTTCCAAAATTCAAAATGCCAACTCTCCAACAGCTGCTTCCTATGCTAGGCAAGGATGCCTGGCTGGCAACACTAGACTTAAAAGCTTACCTGCACATCCCCATAAGGGAATCTTGCAGGAAATACCTTCACTTCAGGGCAGGCTCTTTGCACTGTCGGTTCTCTGCACTTCCCTTTGGCTTATTTACTGCACCCAGGGTATTCTCAAAGTGCCTAGCTCCAGCCATTGCTTTTTGCAGGCAGAAAAGTATTTAGATTTACCCACACTTGGACGATTGCCTGATTCAGGCGGAAAGTCAGGACTTGCTATTACAGCACCTGGCATTTGTAAAGAGACTTTTAACTTCACTGGGGTACACCATCAACGAAAAGAAATCACACTTAGTACCCTGCCAACAGATTGTATTCCTGGGAGCAAGCTTGAACGCAACTTCCCAGATGGCATTCCTCACTCCAGAGAAACAAATTTGACAACTTACTTCAACCTACTGGCTACAAAAACCCAGCTATCTGCAAGGAAAATACTGCAAGCTCTGGGGTTCATGGCCTCTTGCATTCTGTTAATTCCATATGCAAGACTGCGTATGAGGAAACTTCAATGGTATCTTAAAAAGTCTATGGTGTCAACATTCTCAGGACCTGGAAACAATAATTCCTATCATCCCTTGTCTAAGGGCAGAGTTCCTTTGGTGGGCAGAGGTCTGCAACCACAACAAGGGATTCTCTTTCACTCTACCCCCTGCTGCCCTAATCCTAACAACAGACACATCAGACTATGCATGGGGGGCTCAAATGGCAGGGCTGTGCATTCAGGGCAAATGGAAGCCAAAGCAGATGCACCTGCATATCAGTCAAAAAGAAATGTTAGCTGTACAGAATGGTCTGACAGCCTTCAAAGGCCTCATTCTTCTAGGACAATTATTGGTAAAGACAGACAACACCACAGTTATGTGGTACATAAACAAGCACATTCCTACCCACGGCTCTCTGGAACACAGCCTTGAGCAACCAAGTGCACCTACAAGCTCAATTCCTGCCAGGCAAATTAAATTCACTGTCAGATGACTTAAGCAGAAATGTCATGGACCCACACGAATGGAAACTGGAACGCAAAATATTCAAGCTTTTGGGGAACGGCTGAAGGACACCAGAGGTGGGCCTCTTTTGCCTCCCCTCAGAACTATCAATTGAACAAATAGTGCACCAGAACTCCCCACAGCCAAGCTTGGAATGTGTGGATGCCTTGTCCTATTCCTGGGAAAGCCTCTCAGTCTATGCCTTTCCCCCTCTGCCTCTCTTCTCAAAGGTTCTACTAAAGATCAAACTGGACAAGCCAAGGACAATCCTGATTGCATTAGGCTGGCAACACCAGCACTGGTATCCTCTTTTGCGCAGTCTGACAGTGCTACAACCATGGCATCTGCCTCAGACCCCTTCCCTGCTGTCCCTGCAGGGGGCCAAATTCTGTATCCTCAGCTTCAGACCCTGAACCTTGCAGCCTGGCTATTCCCCTGAACTCACCTCTAGCAACACTCAGTAAGCAGGTGCTGGATGTCATTCTTGAGGTAAGGAAGCCTAGTACTAGAAAATCCTATTCAGAAAAGTGGAAAAGATACTGTACCTGGACCAGTCTCAAGGGATGGGCACAACTGTGCCCAGCTTACCTCATATACTAGATTTGTTTGTGTCTTTCGGCTTTTCCAGGTTACGGGTCACCACAGCGTAATTCCGATCCGCTAATGCTTGACAGTGGATTTATATGTGCCGAGTTGCCAGCCCTGGTGCACAGCCTTCAACGAAGGTACACCCATTCACGTATGTCTCCATGTAGAAGACGCTGTAGCTGAGAATCGAACCGGACAGCATCATACTTTGAGGCGACAACTAGATTACTTAACAGAAATGCACCACAAGGGCCTATCCTTCTCTTCAGTTAAGATTCATGCCTCTGTGCCATCTCAGCTCATTGTAATACTGAGCCACCCATCTTCTCTCATCCTCTGGTAAAACAGATGTTCATCGTGTTTCACTGTTGCAGTCATTACCATTGGGTTATCCTGCTGGCAGGCTACCCGCAGTTGGCCCGAGTTCCAAAGTCTAGGTCCGGCGTCGGTTGCTGTCGCCTCCTCCCTGATGTCAGTGCGCCAGGGGTATAAAAGATGCAGCCGACGCCATTTTCTTCAGTCTTTCTTGCCGCGCGGTGCCCGAAGCAAAAGCAGTTCGCAAGTGCCGGTCGGCCGACTCCTGAGATTTTCAAATTTGAATTTCAGATCCGAAGTCTTCATTAAAGCCAAGTACCCCTTTGGGGAAACTTTTTCTTGCTCCAGACCAATGTCAGAAAAAGTTAATAATTGTATTTCTTGTGGGAAGCAAATACCTCGTAAGGATTTTCAGTCTGACTGTATTCCTTACCTAGGCCCTGACCACAACGTTGATAGTTGTCAGTTTTGTGCTAGATTTAACCAACGCACTATTAAGCGTCGGTACGATTTTGCATTTCATTACTTTGGCAGAAGATTCAATTATATAATGCCATCGGAACAGCCGACTACCAGAGTTTATAAAAAGCGCAAAGAAAAAGAAAAGGACAGGCATCTGAGGTCCGAAACCGACGACGAGGCTTCTGTTAGGCCTGTCGACTGTTCTCAGTGAGGTGCTTTCGCAGCCCCTGACGCCCGCTACCTCAGAGCCACAGGCAGCTTCTGACTCCCGTGTGGAGCCGACTAGGCCGCTGAAAACTCAAGGTATTGGACACTCGGAAACTATTCCCTCGGATGGGTCCGGAGCCGCTGAGCAGGCATCGGCTTCTGAGGGTGTTTTTAGGCCTACACAACTATATGTCAAACCAACTTCAGCTTCAAAGGCAAAGACTAAAGCAGCTCTAAAGACAAAGAAACAAGTACAGCATTCTGCTGGACAGGCCTCCATGCCTAAAAAACAGATGCTTAAAATGGCCGAAGACCTAATTACTTTGATCAGGGGTTCCCATACCCCTCCTGATAAGAGGCCTAGGCAAGAGATAAAATATGATTCTTCAGATCAGGTTTCCATTTCCTCTGATTCCTCTTCTGAACAGGAATATTCCCTTCCTCCCTATGAGGATTCTGATGCTGAGGAATCTATCCCTTCAGCCTCTCCTCCTGAGGATTATTCTTTTGGGAAGACACTGCATACTATGAGGGAGCATTTCCACTGGGAGAGCCAAGATTACTGAGTATCCAAGAAAAGGCTCAGAGACTTCCTTTTATTGCCTCAGCACAGGCCCCTTGCTATTCCTCCTGTTTTAGATATTGTAGATGTATTTACAGAGTCTGGTCTGTCTCCGGACTCTTTACCACCAGCTCCTGTTAAGCCAGACAGATACTACAGGGTTCCTGATTCACATAAATTTCTTTACAAAAACCCTGCTGCTGACCCAGAAACTATTTCTCAGGGTCCCAAGGGGGTCAAGGCTTCCACTGCAAAAAGCCCTATCCCCTCTGATAGGGATTCAAGTGCCCTGGACAGATGGGGGATAAAGGTTTACACTTCTGCTACCTTGGCTGTAAGAGCTTTAAATTGTCAGTTTCATATGCTTAAATATCAGCAATATCTTATGTCACTACTTAAACAGAAAATGTTGACAAATTCATAATGTGCAGAAAACAAAGAAATGCAGGATTTATTGCATGCAGCTGAACAAGTGGGAAAGCATACTTTGCAATGTGGTTTTGATTCTCTAGAGGCCTCCTGCAGGGCCGCAGTTACAGGTTCTGTCATTAGGAGGCATGCATGGTTAAAAGAACAGAATCTACCCGATCATGTTAAAGCAAAACTATTAGATGCTCCATTACAACATGATACATTGTTTGGTGTTAAAGCAGAGGAGGTGTTGAAGAAAATGGAGGACAAATCTAAGTCTATGCAAACAGTGAAGGATTTCTTACAGGTGCAGCCTCCCAGATTTAGCAGGAACTGGCCTACAAATAATTGGTCCTTTCCAGTGTCAGACAGGCCACAAAGAGGCAGATACAGACTCCCCAGAGACAGATCACAGCCCAAAGGTTCATACAGGCCTAAACAAATGGGGCGCTTCTACCTCCAAAAGCAGAGAGGAAAAATCACAGCCATACAGGAAACAGTCTCAATGACTTTCCCCTACCAGCACCAAGCACTTATCTTCTGGCAGCTCCTTTGGGGGGAAAACTAGCACTTTTTTCACAAAATTGGCACAGGATCACCCAAGACAAATGGGTCTTAAATATCGTATCTCAAGGCTACAGGTTCCACTTTCACACCCTGCCAAGGCCAAACGGTATGCCAGACCTGCCACGCAATCAGTTGGCAGAGGCACAAAAACAAGTTTCATCTCTCATGGACATGAGTCATTCAACAAGTACCAAAGCAACAGCAGGGACAAGGATTTTACTCAAGGCTATTCTTGGTACCCAGAAAGGACAAAACCTGGAGACCAATACTGGACCTGTCTATCCTAAACACATTCCTGGATATTCCAAAATTCAAAATGTTAACTCTGCAGCAGCTTCTGCCCATGCTGGGCAAGAAAGCTTGGCTTGTGAGTTTAGACCTAAAAGAGGCATACCTGCATGTCCCAATCAGACACTCATGCAGAAGATACCTCAGATTTATAGCTGGCTCAGTGCACTACCAATTCTCTGCACTGCCCTTTGGCTCATCTACTGCGCTCAGTGTCTTCACAAAATGCCTGGCAACAGTAATTGCATTTTGCAGACAAAGAGGAATACAAATATATCCTTACTTGGACGACTGCCTTATTCAAGCAGAGAACAAGGACATTCTTCTACAGCGTCTGGTGTTTATAAAAAGATTACTAACAGGTCTAGGGTACACAGTAAACGAAAAGAAATCAAAACTCGTACCCTCTCAAGAGATAATATTCCTGCGTGCAAGCTTAAATACAACTGCCCAGATGGCTTATCTCACGCCAGGCAAACACAGACAACTGACTACTTATTTCAAAATGTTGGCAACAAAGACCCAGTTATCTGCAAGAAAAATTCTGCAGGCTTTAGGCTTCATGGCATCCTGCAAACTGCTAATTCCATATGCAAGACTGCATATGAGAAAACTTCAATGGTATCTAAAATGTGTTTGGACTCAACATTGCCACAGCCTGGAAACAATAATTACCCTCATTCCCTGCCTGCAACAGGAGTTTCGATGGTGGGCAAAAGCCTGTCACCTCAACACGGGTCAGCCATTCACCTTACCCACAGCCAGGCCGACATTGACAACCGATGTATCAGATTATGCCTGGGGGGTCCATATGGCAGGAAGATGTATTCAGGGCACATGGTCCACAAGTCAAATGCATCTACATATCAATCAAAAAGAGATGCTAGCTGTTCAGAATGCCCTGACAGCCTTCAGGGATCTACTTCATCCAGGACAACTACTGATAAAGACTGACAATACTACAGTCATGTGGTACATAAACAAGCAGGGGGGCACGCATTCCTACCCCCTCTGCAGACTAGCCATGAACTTATGGGACAAAGCACTGACTTACCAAGTACATCTGCAAGCACAATTCCTGCCAGGAAAGGTAAATACTCTGGCAGACGAACTAAGCAGAAACCTAATGGATCCCCACGAGTGGAAATTGGATTCACAAGTCTTCAGCATGATAACAAGGAACTGGGGATGCCCGGACATAGACCTATTTGCCTCCCCTCACAACTGCCAACTACAGAGATTCTGCACAATGACTTATCACAAGCAAGCATGGAAAGTGGATGCTCTATCTTTCAGCTGGAAAAACCTAACAGTATATGCCTTTCCTCCTCTGCCTCTCCTCCTCAAGGTACTCCTCAAGATCAGACAAGAGAAGCCAAAAATGAAACTGATTGCCCCAGACTGGCCCTGCCAGCACTGGTACCCAATTGTAAAGACCTTGTCTCAATGCCCAGCTTGGACATTACCTCAAATTCCTCACTTATTGACCCAACAAGACAGTCAGATACTGCACAGCCAACTCAGGACCTTAAACCTGGCAGCTTGGCAGATAATGTAGCCATTCAAGACACACCTCTCTCTAAAGCAGTGATGGATGTTATTTTGGAGGCCAGGATGCCTAGCACCAGAAAATCGTATGCAGAAAAATGGAAGAGATTCTGTGCTTGGAACCAGGCACAAAGTATTGACACGACTGTTCCAAATATTCCTCAGATTTTGCAATACTTAACTGAGATGCTGGATAAAGGCCTTTCCTTTTCATCAATTAAAATTCATGCCTCTGCCATTTCAGCTCATTACAATACAGAACCACCTATTTTTTCTCATCCATTACTAAGGCAGTACCTCAGAGGGGCCAGAAACATAAGACCTCCAAGGAGAGCACCAATACCTGCATGGGACCTCAACTATGTCTTGGAAAAACTCACACTGCCTCCGTTTGAGCCAGCCTCTGCAGCTGATATAAAATTCTTATCCTGGAAAACAGCTCTGCTCCTAGCAATAACCTCCACTAGACGAGTCTCAGAGTTACAGGCACTCATGGCTGTGGAACCTTTTATCATTTTCCATCCTGACAGGGTTTCTCTAAGGACAAACCCTACATTTATGCCTAAGGTAGTGTGGCCCTTAACCAAACAATTCATTTGCCTACCTTTTACCCAAACCCACAGAATAAGGGTGAGAAACTTCTGCATTCTTTGGACATTCACAGGCAGCTACGCCTCTACTTGGACAGAACCAAAGCTTTCAGAAAGACTGAGCAACTACTAGTGGCATATGCTGCAAGATCACAAGGAAAGCCTATCTTGAAACAGACAATTTCAAAGTGGATAGGCCACTGCATTCATTTCTGCTGTTCACAGTATGGCAAATCAGTGCCAAGGGCATTAGGCCACATTCAACCAGAGCTGCAGCCACTTCAGCAGCCTTCCTCAGAGGAGAACAACTAAAGACATATTAGAGGCTGCAACTTGGAGTTCAGTGCATACTTTTACAAAGCACCATCACTTATCTCTCTACTCTAAATCCAGGGCAGGCTTTGCCACTGCAGTTCTGCAGGGCCTGATAGCCTCTCCTAATCCTGTTTAGCATCAGCCTCCCAACCTTAGCTTTGGGATTCAACCTAACGGTAATGACTGCAACAGTGAAACCCGATGAACACAGTATAGTTGTGTACCTACCATAAATGTAGATGTTCGAGTGTATTCACTGTTGCAGTCCAGGTTACCCTCCCACCATCCCTCTTTTCCTTGCTGGGACTAATCTGTACTTCTCTATTCTATACAACCTATGTGGTGTATTTGCTTATAGACGAAGGAAAAGTTGTTTTTTGTGTATGCATGCTTATTGGCATAATTTAGCTTACCATTTTAGGGGCACCTGACATCTGGAGCAAGAAAAACTGAAGAAAATGGCGTCTGATGCATCTTTTATACCCCTGGCGCACTGACGTCCGGGAGGAGGCAACAGCAATCGACGCCGGACCTAGACTTTGGAACTCGGGCCGACTGCTGGTAGCCTGCCAGCAGGATAACCCAGTGGTAATGACTGCAACAGTGAATACACTCGAACATCTATATTTATGGTAGGTACATAACTGTACTTTCCTTAGAGGGGCCAAAAATTTAAGACCCCCCCCCCCCCCAACGGGAGCTCCCACTCCAGCCTGGGACCTTAACTTTGTATTGGTCCAGGGAAGTAAACGGTGTGGGAAGAAATAGCCAGGGAATAGTTATGGCTAGGCTTGTATAGGCCCTAGGGCCGATAGCCTAGTACCAACCTATAAACCTATGAAAAACTTTACACCCCCCCCCCCCCGAACTGGCTGCTACAGCAGAGTTGAAATTCTTCTCATGGAAAACAGTTTTACTTCTAGCCATCACTTCAGCAAGAAGAGTGCCTTAACTGCAGGCCCTTATGGCCGTGGAACCCTTCATTATCTTCCTTGCGGACAGGGTTTCCCTCAGGACTAACCCATCATTTATGCCCAAGATGGTGTCTAGTGTGGCTTTAAACCAATCCATTCATTTGCCAACCTTTTTTCCTAATCCTCAGAATAAAGGGGAAAGTATCCTGCACTCCCTGGACTTGCACAGGCAGCTTAGGTTCTGTCTGGACAGGACTAAATCTTTCGGAAAATCTGACCAGCTGCTAGTTAGCTTTGCTACAGGGACAGAGGGCAAGGCCATTTCAAAGCAGATCATTTCTGAATGGATAGCACACTACATCCATTTCTTCTACAAACACCATGGGAAACCTACCCCACAGGGGATCGGAACACATTCCACTAGGGCTGCCTCAACCTCTACAGCATATCTCAGGTGAGTCCCTATCAGGGACATCCTTGAAGGGGCAGTCTGGTGCTCTGTACACACCTTCACCAAGCATTACCACTTGCCTATCTTTTCTAAATCCAGAGCTGGATTTGCCACAGCAGTCTTACAGGGCCTGCTTGCCCGCCCTAATGCCTCTTGACTGCCTCCACCCATCCGCAGCTTTGGGAAACAACCCAAATGTGATGACTGCAACAGTGAAACATGAAGAACATAGTGCAGTTGTGTACACTTATCATAAATGTAGATGTTCGAGTGTATTCACTGTTGCAGTCCTGGTTACTCTCCCTGCAGCCCCCTGACTTTTCTATACTTCTACCTATTCTTTTTTGTTTGGCCATATCTTATAACATTGGTATTTACTTTCTACTGGGGGTGTTCCACACCATGTAATAGCTTCCTATTGTGGGGGCTCCTGACATCTGAGGCAAGAAAAACTGATGTAATGGCATCGGCTGCATGTTTTATACCCCTGACGACCTGACATCATGGAAGAAGCGACAGCATCTGACACAGAAATCACAAGACTCTGGTATTCAGGCCGACTGAGGTCTACCTGCAGGCAGATAACCCAAACGTGATGACTGTAACAGTGAATACACTCTAACATCTACGTTTATGGTAAGTGTACACAACTGTACTTTTTCTTAATCTGACACTCCTTTTAAATGTACATCAAGAACAGTATTACATTCTCCGACTTCAGTCTGTTCAGTTTTGGTAATTACAAAAATTTTTTTTTTATAATTTAACTTAACTCTTTTTATTAAAGAAGCATCTGAGGAAAGACACATTTGCACCTGGAAGTACCAGTCTGCAAGGGAAATTATGTATGTTCATCATTTTTCAATTCTACAGTAGCTTTTGTCTGTATGGGTTGTATCCAGCCAGCTACAGAAAGCTCTGACTCTCCCACACCTATGCTCGTGACTGTTTATTGGCTAATCCGTTGGGGGAAATCAGCAGTGAAAATATAGCCAGTTTTATTACTTAATTTCCACCTTGAGTAGAACCTGCTCTGAGGCCTCACAGGAGCAGCAATTAGCTTCAAGCTTCATTTCTGGCAGATAACTCCCTGTATGGGAACCCTTCCACACACAAACGGTTGCCCTTTTAAGAAAGTATTGATATTTTTATTTAAAAACAAGTAATCTCTGTGGTATCCCCGAAGTCTCAAAACAACCCACTAAAGTGTAGTGGGTCCAAAAACAAAACAGTGCAAGAAACTTCTCTGTGTGGAAGATTTTCAGTCCATATATTTGTAGTTAATCACTGTATATTAATTAGATCAGACAATAGTAGTAGAAGTAGCAAACGTAAACTCGTCTTAAGTCAAAACAAAACAAAAAGTAATAATAGAAAATATATAATTGTACAGCATTACTAAGTATTCGAAAGTAATCCAAGCAAGGCAGGTAGTCTGTTTCCAGTCGAAAATCCTTTATTAAGTACACAGACAAGCGATCCAAGTAAAACAAAAATAGAGTAATCCTCTCAGATTACAGCTCCCTCCTCAAAAAACTGATCTGGTCAGAGTCATGGCCTGCCTGCTTTGGACGTCTCAGCTCAAATGTGACTTGCCACGGCTTCCCTGGGTCTGTCAGCCTTTTCAGTTGTGGAGAGGGTGTTCTTTCATTCAAGACATCGAGTCTCTCACGTTTCCTTGGATCCTACACCCTATCTCTCTTTGGTTCCGAGCTCTGATCTCATCTAAGCTACTCCACAGGGACAAGCCAGTACCAGGTAGTGTCCAGATGGTCCCCATAGAGGAAGTACCCGTCTCTTCAGACAATTCTCCAGTGACCCACTGAGGGTGCTCACCGAAAGAGAATGTGAAAAAGGAGGCACATAGATACTGACTTGGATGAAGGGGAAGGGACTCCCAGATCAGTACCTGATGACGTCTCCTTTGGAGATATTTTGGAAATCCTTAAGCAAAAAGGTGGTTGGTCCTCAGATAACCCATCCCCTGAGGAGTCAGTATTCCTGGAAGCTTTTGGCTGTGGCCCATCTATGTCTTGGGTGACTCCCCCAGCTGATGAGTGTATGTCTAGTCTGTCATCGGACATGGAAGGAACCAGATTCATTTGAACAGATACCTCATTGACCAGACAGGATTTTAGTCCCTCCGAAAGATCGACCGCATTGGAACAAAGCTAGTCCCTTTTAATGCCATGGCTGTGGTGGCAGCCACCAAGGAGGAGCTCACAGAGCTCTTTTGTTCACCCTTCAGAGTCCAGGGTGCTGAACAGATCTAGAAAGTGCATATTTGCATCAGCGACCTTTGGTTTATGGTCCCTGAACTATTTGGTGCACTTTACAAGAATGCAGTGTGATTTGACAAAGGAACCCTATCCCTCAGAGTCTGTACCTCCAAAGGATCATAAGACATCATCCTCACAGCTGGCTACTCTTTAATCTGTATCACAATTGTCCATGAGGCTAATTTTGCATGCAGCAGATGGTACATCACAGGCTGCTGGTTCAGGCATAGCTGTAAAGAGATACCTGGATGCAGCTATGCGATTTTTACAGAGCCTTTCAAGTCTTTTTTCATCAGTGCTATCTTTGATGCAACTTCCGTGTTTGGCCCGTCACTGAAAGAAACACTTTCCCGCAGTGAAAAGGAAGGAAAGACCTTGTCTGCTGTAAGGATTCGCTTTTCTACCCCTCAACAAACTTTCTGAGGGAGTCAGAGGAGGTAGGAAACTATGATTCTGTAAATCCCAGGAATCTTTCCAGGATTTACATGGAGACAATTCCCTCAGAGACAGAGGAGGGAGTTAGAATAGAAGATACTGTCCTTGTGGCAGAGGGGGCCTGCAAAATCAGGGCTTCCAAGATTTTTTTCCGGATGAACCTTTTCAGCTTCCATAAAGTGCTGTCCGACTGCTCACCTGGAGGCAGTCGGGGATGTTTGTCCTTGCCTGGGCTACTATAACAAAAGATTCTTGGGTGCTAAAGATAATATCCAGAGGTTACTCTATACCATTTTTCCAAACACCACCTTCCAAGAGAAGCAAGCTTCCTGCCATTCCTCCCAGTCAGAGAGAAGCTGTAGAAATTCAGAAGCTGTTGGACAAGAGTCATCCAGGAGGTCTCACCAGACCAGAGAGGATTTGGAATTTACTTGAGATTTTTTATAATGCCAAAAGAGAATTTCGACCTGTGGCCAACTTTGGATCTAAGCAATCTGAACCTGTGTGTGAAGAAGTCAGAGTTCTGAATAGTCACGGTTCAGTCCATTCTACCTCTTTTGCACAAGGATGATTGGATGTGCTCCCGTCGATCTTCAGGATGTGTACTATCACATTAAAATAGCCAGACAGTCCAGAAGACCCTTGCACTTTTAGCTGGGAGCCAGTCACTATCCATTCAGAGTCCTGTCCTTTAGACTCACTACAGCCCCCAGAGTGTTTACCAAGTGTATGGCAGTGGTAGCTGCTCACTTGAGACTGCAAGGATTCTGTGTGTTTCTGTATTTAAATAATTGGCTCCTCACCACTCCAACCAAGCATCTACTAGAACAGTCCAGGAACGGTTTGCTGCAAATTTGCTAATCTTTAGGCATTGCAGTCAACATGTCCAAATTAATGCTAGTACTAGTTCAGATCCTGGAGTTTCATTGCTCATCTGACGACAGTAAGTCAGATTGCTTCCCTACCTCCACAACGTGTAGCCACAGTCATATCCCATGTTCAACAAATTCTCATCCTGCTACCTCCCACGAGACTGATTCTGCATGCTCTGGGTTCCATGGCAGCATCTATAGTTTTAGTCCCGCTAGCACTTTACTATATGTGCATTCTGCAAAGAACTCTAGCTGTTAAGTATTCTGTTTTTCAACAACCTTTCTTCTCTCCAGTCAGTCACTCAGGCATGCAGAGACCATCTTCAGTGGTGGAGGCATTTGGACATTACTCTCATAGGTCTCTCCTTTGTTCCATCTACCCCTGTATCTACAGTAACCATGGATACCTCCCAGTTGGGGTGGAGGGGAGGAGCATTTTTTGGGAAGGACAGCCCAAGGTATGTGGTCCCCCAAAGAGACTAATCTGCATGTCATTTTAACGGAGATAAGAGCAGTACTCCTGGCATTGCAGGCTTTTCAAGATATTCTCCCTCTAGGGACCATTGCAATTCAAACCAGGTCTTTAGTTTGGTACATCAACAAACAAGGCATAACTCAATGTTACCCCTTCTTATTGAGAAGCTATGAGAGTATGACATTGGGTGATCTCTAGCTGCTTTCTAATGGCAGTGCACATCCCAGTAAAATCCAGCCTAATTGTGGACAAAGTCAGCAGGTCCTTCCTGATGCCTCATGAGCGGTCTGTCAGTCAACCAGTGCTGGAGAAAATATTCTGTCATTGGGGTCAACCTTGCTGTGATGTGTTTGCTTCTCCCCACAACAACAAATGAAGCTGGTATTTCACCATGATCCTGCCTTGGGGGGAAATCACCAAGAGATGCCCTAGTCCATATTTGGCCCTTTGGTCTCCTTCACACGCAGAAAGACTCCACTAAGAGAATTTACAAGAGCAGGTCGAAAAGATCTTCAATTTGGGCCTTGAATAATGACATTGATTCTTTTACTGCCCCTATTTCTTCTGTGTTAAGAGTTTTTAGCTTCTCTTTTAAAAGAAGGTGCTATTTTTTCCACAATCAAAGTACAGTTGGCAGTCATATCAGACTTTCACTCAGGAGATGCTTCTTGGCTGACTGCTTCCAAATTATGTATGGCTTTTCTAAAGGGTACTTTACTTCCTACCCCCCTCCCCAGTGGAAGATGCATTATCTTCCTGGGACTTGAAAGTAGGTACTGCAAGTCTTAACTCAACCTTCAGCAAAAACTGATTTAAAATTCCTGTCTCGGAAAACTGCTTATTTAGTTGTTGGTATTCTGGTAAAAGGTTTTCCGAACTCCTGGCTGTCATCCTAAGCACCTTGCGTTATTTTTCATAAAGATAGGGTTGCCTTGTGAACCAATCCTTCCTTCCTACCAAAGTGGCCTCTGAAATCAAACATAAGTCAAACCATTCATTTACTAGTCTTCTTTCCAAAATTTTCAAGCAAGGGGTGAATACATGCTACATTTGTTAGATGTACAGTGGTTTGTCTGTTTTTCACCCACTCTGCCAGGTTTTCCAATTTCTAAAGTTGCATTGGCCAAATGGATCACTAATTGCATTTCCTGAATTTATTGTAAAAAAGTCCTCTAGTTACCAAAACCACCTAAGGTCCATTCAGCTAGATCCATGACCATGCCGTCTGCTTTCTGGTCTAGAAGTTCCATTGATGATATTTATGCAGCAGTGATCTGGTCTAATTCTCATACCTGTATTACTCATTACAAATTGGACATAACTTCCAGAAACAAAGCTTTCAGTTTAGCAGTTCTCCAGAATAGTCACCCATGATTTACGTAGCTGGGGATTCTGTCCCATATGTTGAAGAACGAAAAGGACAACATTAGATATTAGAGTAAAGGAAAAAAACGCCCAATAAACACCCGGCACCTCTGCCGAAACAGAAATAAAACACACAAATCCAAAAAACTGCTGAGGATAGGCTCCACGATCCAAGAATAATGTAACTTTAGATAACAGTTACAACAGTACCGTCTTTATTGCAGCCCAAGCGCTTTCACACTGAGCTTCTTCAGGTGTACATACAAAGCAAGAAAACACACCTTTTTAAAGAACTTATAACTGAATCACATGACTTCAAATGAACTTTTTAAAGGTATAACATTCACTACACTAAAACTATAAAAAAAAATCTTCATAAATATTTTGATCACAACATCACTCTACCCTATTAAATTATTAATATATCCAAACATATACTAAAACATTCATTAAAAACAAAACTAAAAACAAAACTACCTACGCAAAGCTCTCCTACTAAGGACTGGTTTCATAGGCACACAATCATTAAGCCCATGGCCATGATTTGCTCTCAGCATGACAATCCATGTAGCCTCAATCTCTTCAGTCCTAGCACTAATATCTCCACCCCTTACACTCTCATAAGTCCTAGAGACTACCATACAATGAAATCTATGCTGTTCCCCCCTGTTTAAAACGTGCTTTGCTAAAGCATTGACGCTGGACCCTTTCCCAGTGTGGTAAACATGCTCCCTAATTCTCTCTTTTAACTTGCGATCCATCTTACCTATATAAAAACTGTTACAGACTAAACCGCTAGCCAAGTACACCACATGTGTGGTCTCACAGGTGGCATCAACCCTGATATCAAAAATTCTTTCAGTATCTGGATGCTTAAAGAGTGCCTCCACATTAATATATTCACATTGTGCGCATTTACCACATGGTTTGGTTCCATAAGCAACCTCATCATAAATTCTATCTCTATCATTGCATAACCTTCTCTTTAAGTTCTTTTTATTCTTAAATGTAAACTGAGGTTTCAACCCTATTATTCCACTAATATGTGGATCTGTCACTAATATCTTCCAATGCTTATTAGTAATGTCTGTGTACCTCCTAACATCTCTTGAATAAGACACACAGACTTTAAGCCTATTATCATTTCTCTTTACTTGCTTAAGAGGTCCCCCAGAAAAATAGGGCTTGGCTCTTGTCTCTCTCAACTGCCTAACAGCCATGGCACTACTCTCTATAACTCTTTGATCGTAGCCCCTTTCCAAAAGTTCATGACTAGTCCTAACCATTTGCTCCTCATATTCTTCTTTTTTAACACTCAGCCTAAGGCTCTGAAAAACTGATTCTGTGCTACATTTTTAAAAACATACTTAGGATGCATGCTTTCTCTAAATAATAAGTTGTTCACATGGCAATCCTTTCTAAATAATCTAGTGGATATCCTATCGACCCCATCTTTCTCTACATATACATCTAAAAAACTAATGCCTTTATCTGCATAGTTCAAATTGAACTTCAGAAATTGTGTTGTGCCATTAATATATTCAACAAATTCTATTAATTCAGATGGCGTACCTTTCCATAAAATAAAAAGGTCGTCAACGAACCTCCTATAAAATAATATCAAATCGCTAATTGGTCCTTTGAACAAATGTTCTAATTCCTATGTCAGCATAACTGCATTTGCATAACTATTGGAGCATGAGCTCCCCATAGCCACACCATTTTATTGCCAATATATCTGATCTTTGAACAAAAAGACATTATTCATGAGCACACTGCACATTAATTTCTGCAACAATATTATTTCATCTGCACTATACAATCCAAAGCTAATCAGTTTCCTTAAGAATTCTCTGCCTTCCTCATTTGGAATGACGGTGAATAAGGAAACAACATCAGGGGTAACGAAGATAAAATTCTCATTAACTACACCTTGATTAGTGAACTCATATAAATCATGTAAAAATTGCTCTGTGTCTTTCAAAACATATATCGACATATCTGTCATAGGCCTTAGTTTTTTCTCCAAAAAAATTGAGATCGACTCAGTTCACCATCCACTGCCTGAGACTATCGGTCTCTTAGGAGGTCTGTTGGAGTTTTTATGAAGCTTGGGTAGCCCCTGTATCTTAGGTATGGTAAATTTAGTGCTTATGAAAAATCTAACTAACTCATTGCTCAATATTTCAAGGTGCTCCGTATGTTTAATCTGACTATTAACTGATTCATCCATTACTTTCACCTGTGCTGGTGTAATCTCTTGATAAAACTTATCATCCAACATCTCATACATTAATGCATCATAATACTTCTTATCCAATAGCACAATCTGTCCACCTTTATCAGCTGGCCTAATGACCAAATCGGTATCATTCTCAAGCCAATGCAAGGCTTCAAACTCATCTTTATCCAAATTGTGCCATTTACTTCTATATTTCCTGTCATCATAAACCTTGTAAATATCAGAAATACAAATCTGCTCAAACGCATTGATAAGTGCAATTTGTTTAGGAACAAAAGTACTTGGTTTTCTAAAACTAAAGGAAGAATCATCCTGCGTTTGTTGAAACATGTTTTAAAGTCAAATTCCTAGTGAACATCTTTAGATCAAAAACAATGTCTGTAATACACATCAGTTGAAGGTATGAAAGATAAACCTTTCTTCAAAACATTTAACTCAATTTCTGATAAAACACGTTTAGATAAGTTAGTTAGTAGTGCCTTACTTGCTGGAACGCTTTCTTTATTGTATAAATATTATTAATTTCTTCTTCGTGTTTCCTCTTGTACCTGGTAGTGCTTCTGCCTCTGTGTTGACTCCTCTGCCGTTGCCCTCCTCTCTGATTTACTGAAGTATCTCTCATGGGTAATGGAAAATTTAACCTGTAACTTTGTACCTTATCTGAAAGTTTATCGGTAGTTGCAGACACACTGGTATCAAACACAGGCAGCGTGTCACTTTCAGCCGCCCTGTGAACTTATGCGGTAGTCAAAATGACTTTCTTCCTCGCACCTAAGTTCACTGTGGCATTATTGGAAGAAACATTCAAAGGGCAGACACCACTTGTAGAATCTTCATGATGTTGAAATTCCTTCTGCTGAGCACTGTTAGTCTCATCTCGCCTCAACTCCATAGACTGTACATCTGCGTCATTATGTACATCTGAGCAAGTGATCTGTAGGCTGGATTCACTCAACGTCAAATCATGTGGCCATGTGAAAATATTGCCCAATAAAAAAATCTTGGCGATCTTTCTGAAGCTTTTTTAATTTAATTTGTAAAAGCTTCTGCTTGTATGAAACAACATTATCAACTGTATCAGATAACAGTCTAGAGAATGCCCCATTGTTGTATACCTTGCACAATTTTGAGTATTTGCTCTTCACCTCTTCTATCAACGCCACTTCTCTTCTCTCCGCTGCATGTGATAGCAATTTAAGGTAACCAAGGTTAGTAGCAATATTGAGTTTTTGCCATTCACTCAAAAGAAGTGAATCGCAGTCAGTCTGAGCAGGCATCTTCAGTACTCTCAGTCCACGAGGTATTACGTTCTCTACCAAACATGTTTCAAGGTGGAATTTCTCATATTGTGTACGTGCTAATTTACACATCTCTTTCTAGCGCCAATAAATCAGTTCTAAGCGCTAAATAATCAATGTCTATCTCTTCTTCACCTTCAACAGTCAAGTTTTTCTTAAACAGCGGATTTTCATGATCTCTCACTCTTGAGATAAACGAATCAATATTCACATCTAATAATTGAGCATTATGTGAGTTTACCGTTGGTGTATACTCCAATTCTATTTCTTCAATTCCACTGGCCATAGCCTAGGTGTTTTTGGGCAAATAACGATATATCAGAGTAAAGCAAAAAACACCCAATAAACACCAGGCACCTCTGCAGAAACAGAAATAAAACACACAAATCCAAAAAACTGCTGAGGATAGGCTCCACGATCCAAGAATAATGTAACTTCAGATAACAGTTACAACAATACCGTCTTTATTGCAACACAAGCGCTTTCACACTGAGCTTCTTCAGGTGTACATACAAAGCAAGAAAACACACCTTTTTAAAGAACACATAATTGAATCACATGACTTCAAATTAACTTTTTAAAGGTATGACATTCACTACACTAAAACTATCAAAAAAACTTTCTTCATAAATATTTTGTTCACATCACTCTACCCTATTAAATTATTACTATATCCAAACATATACTAAAACATTCATTAAAACATTTATTAAAAACAAAACTAAAAACAAAACTACCTAAGCAAAGCTCTCCTGCTAAGGACTGGTTTCATAGGCACACAATCATTAAGCCCATGGCCATGATTTGCTCTCAGCATGACAATCCATTTTGCCTCAATCTCTTCAGTCCTAGCCCTAATATCTCCACCCCTTACACTCATAAGTCCTAGAGACTACCATAAAATGAAATCTATCCTGTTCCCCCATGTTTAAAACATGCTTTGCTAAAGCATTGACGCTGGACCCTTTCCCAATGTGGTAAACATGCTCCCTAATTCTCTCTTTTAACTTGCGATCCATCTTGCCTATATAAAAACTGTTACAGACTAAACAGCTAGCCATATACATCACATGTGTGGTCTCACAGGTGGCATCAACCCTGATATCAAAAATTCTTTCAGTATCTGGATGCTTAAAGAATGCCTCCTCATTAATATATTCACATTGTGCGCATTTACCACATGGTTTGGTTCCATAAGCAACCTCATCATAAATTCTATCGCTATCATTGCATAACCTTCTCTTTAAGTTCTTTTTATTCTTAAATGTAAACTGAGGTTTCAACCCTATTATTCCACTAATATGTGGATCTGTCACTAATATCTTCCAATGCTTATTAATAATGTCTGTGTACCTCCTAACATCCCTTGAATAAGATACACACAGACTTTAAGCCTATTATCATTTCTGTTTACTTGCTTAAGAAGTCCCCCAGAAAAATAGGGCTTGTCTCTTGTCTCTCTCAACTGCCTAACAGCCATGGCACTACTCTCTATAACTCTTTGATTGTGGCTTTCATCCTAAGCACCTTGCGTTATTTTTCATAAAGATAGGGTTGCCTTGTGAACCAATCCTTCCTTCTTACCAAAGTGGCCTCTGAAATCAAACATAAGTCAAACCATTCATTTACTAGTCTTCTTTCCAAAATTTTCAAGCAAGGGTGAATACATGCTACATTTGTTAGATGTACAGCGGTTTGTCTGTTTTTCACCCACTCTGCCAGGTTCTCCAATTTCTAAAGTTACATTGGCCAAATGGATCACTAATTGCATTTCCTGAATTTTTGTAAAAAGGACCTCTAGTTACCAAAACCACCTAAGGTCCATTCAGCTAGATCCATGACCATGCCGTCTGCTTTCTGGTCTAGAAGGTCCATTGATGATATTTATGCAGCAGTGATCTGGTCTAATTCTCATACCTGTATTACTCATTACAAATTGGACATAACTTCCAGAAACAAAGCTTTCAGTTTATCAGTTCTCCAGAATAGCCACCCATGATTTACGTAGCTGGGGATTCTGTCCCATATGTTGAAGAACAAAAAGGACACCATTAGATATTAGTTATGTACTCGCCATAACTAGACATCTGTTGTATTTTTATTCTTTCTTAACTCCCCTCCCTCCTTCCCCATTCCTTTCATCTTCTGAAGTGACTTGATGGACCTTTGGAACTTGTAGTTCCAGGTTTGAGCCCAACTTTAATTTTCTCTTTTGTATTATATACTGAAACCTTTATGACAGCAAACATGATCGTAGGTATTGGGTATGGACTAGGGCATTATGGGTACTGGGAGGAACACTAGAATTGGATACAAAGTCTGTAGTATGCAGCTGAGTCAGATCTGAGGTCGGATCTGTGACCCATACATTGAGAAAGAATGAAAATGGACAACACAGATGCTTAGTTATGGTGAGGGTACATAGCTTTAATTTTAAGCAGGTTACAATTGGCACTGGAATCACATTTATTTATTGCATTTGTTTACCAGGAAAGTCCACTGGGCCTAAAAGAGTCCATTTTCGTTGGAGGCCTGGGGAGAAAAGCTCCGACAAGTACATAGATGCAGAAAAAAAATTAAACATTAATTGGTACAGAAGTAGAAACGGTGTTACACATAGTGATTACAGTAATATGTACAGAATATATACACAAGTCTGCTTTCAGGGAATTCTTCAGCACCCTCTGAACTTACGAGCTTTTTCCTTAAGTTCTTCATCACTTGCTTGACCCTAGGAGTCATGGAACCAGTGCCTTTAGATTAAATAGGAAAGGTTTCTACTTCAGAATGTTTTGGGGTCCAGAGAAAGAGCTTTCCTGGAGACCAGTTCTAGAGCTTTCCTTTCTCAACCTGTTTCTGAAAGTATCAACATTCAAAATGCTGACCTTCAGAATTTACCTGTCACCACTCTCTTGAGTTTTTATGTTAACATTATTTATTTTATTTTATATTTGTTGGCCGGGTTTGTCTGACTGTGCTACAAATGCCCATTTTCAGTACTTACTGTCACATCCTCTTAGCCACAAACTTCAAGAAATTTCTCAGATTCTGTGCATCTGGGTCACATTGTCAGGTCTCTGCATTACCCCCTGAGTCATCTACCGCTGTAAGGGTGTTTACAAAGTGTCTAGCTCCAGAGATGCCTCATTGCAAACTGAAAGGCATTCAGATATTTCCTTATTTACAAGACTTGCTTATCTTTCCCGAGTTTTTACTTTTCATAAGTATCAAGAGCCCTAAACATGTAATGTTCTGTGTGTTTCAATGTTGCAGTCCTCACATTTGGGTTATCTGCCTGCAGGTAGCTCACAGCCAGCCTGAATACCAGAGTCTTGGATTCCTGCATCGGATCCCATCTCTTCTTCCATGACATCAGGTTGTCATGGGTATAAAACATGCAGCTGACACCATTACATCAGTCTTTTTTGACGTGCGGTGCCTGAAGCAGAAGCAGTTCGCAAGTGCCAGTCGACTCCTGAAATTTTCGTTTTCGAGTTTCGGAACCGAAGTCTTCAAAAAAAGATAAGTACCCCGTTGGGGATCTTTTTTCTTGCTCCACCCAATGTCAGTAAAAGTTAACAATTGTCTTACCTGTGGAAAGCAAATACCTCAAAGATTTTCATTCATACTGCATTCCCTGCTTAGGCCCAGACCACGAAGTCCCTCGCTGTCGGTTTTGTGCCTTGTTCAACCCCCGAACTATTCGTCGTCAGGCTGTCTTTGCAGCAAATTATTGTGGTATTCTGTGTCAGTACTCCGAAATGGCTTTGTTAAGCCATCCGACTACCAATCTTCTGAAAAAACGTAAAGATAAAGACAGAGACAGAATGCGTAGGTCCAAAACTGCCAATGATGCTTCCGTTAAGCTAGTCGCCAGTCCGCCGGTACTCAGTGAGGCGCTTTTGCAGCCTCTGATACCCACTACTTCAGATTCACAGGCCTCTACTGAGACCCATTCGGAGTCCGGTATGCCGCGAGATGCTTCTTCGACTATGTGGATGTCTCTACCTTGGATGGGTCCGGAGCCGCTGTGCAGGCACCAGCTTCTGAGGGTGTATTCAGGCCTACAGACTTGCATTTTAAACCGACGCCATCTTCATCCAGACCTAAAACTCGCACCATGCCTAGAAAACCAACGTCCAAACAGCATGCTCAGGCCCATATGCCTAAAAAACAAATGCTTAGACTGGCTGAAGACCTTATTACCTTAATTAGGGGAAGCCAGCTTTCACCCTCTAAGAGACCTAGAACTGATTTTCCTTCTGATTCTTCTGATCAGGAATCTGATATTTCTCTTCCTTCTGATTACCAGGATTTGCCCTTATCTACCTATGAGGATGCTGATGCAGAGGATTCCATTCCCTCTGCTTCCCCTCCAGAAGATTTTTTTTTTTGGTGAAACCTTGCACACTCTTAGAGCATTTCTGCTGGGAAAGCCAGGATTACTCTGACTCCAAAAAGAGGCTTAGGGAATTCCTACTCCTTCCTCAACACAGGCCTTTAGCTATCCCTCCTGTTCTAGACATTGTAGATGATGCTTTCTTGGACTCTAGCCTTTCCCCAGACACTTTACCTCCAGCTCCCAGAAAACATGACTGGTGTTAGAGTACCTGACTCACAAGTTCCTCTTCAAGAATCCTACTGCGGATCCACAGACCATTTCCCAAGGACCAAAAGGCATTAAGGCTACTGCTGCCAAAAATCTTACCCCTTCTGATAAGAGATTCTGGAGCCTTAGACAGATGGGGTAAGAAGGTATACACTTCTGCTACTTTGGCCATTATAGCTTTAAATTGCCAGTTTCGTATGTTAAAGTATCAGCAGCATATTATGGGACTCCTTAAATAGAAAATTATGTTGATTCCTGACTGTGCTAAACACAAAGAATTACAGGATTTAATGCTTTCTGCAGAACAAGTTTGTAAACATACTTTGCAATGTGGTTTTGACTCTTTAGAAGCATCTTGCTGGGCTGCTGTCACTGGGTCTGTACTTAGAAGGCATGCTTGGCTTAAGGAGCAAAACTTGCCAGATCATGATAAAGCTAAATTACTGAATGCTCCCTTAAACCAAGACTGCCTGTTTGGCAACAAAGCAGAAGTTGTTCTCAAAAGGATGGAGGAAACTGCTAAATCTATGCAAACTGTTGGATTTCCTGCATGTACAGCCTCCCAGATTTAGTAGACATTGGCCTTTAAAGAACTGGTCCTTTCCAGTCTTCTTCCAGGCCCTCTCAGTCCAAACCCAGGAACAGCAGACCACCTACGTTACAGTCTCAGACTGCGCACAGGTCTAAGCAGTGGGGGGCTCCCACTTCCAAAGCAGGGAGCAGTAATCCACCCCCCTACGGAAAAATGGCACAATGACTTAACCTTAACCCTCCCAAGTCCTGCTCAACTGCCTGCTCCCTTAGGAGGAAAGCTCGCCCTGCGTGCAAAAAACTGGGAACTCATTACCTGGGACAAGTGGGTTTTGAATATAGTTTCCCAAGGATACAGATTCCACTTCCAACAGACCTACCCCCCAAATCAGTGGGCGGAGGCCCAACAGCAGGTTTCTCTCTAAGTATCAGGGCTAGTCAACCTGTCCCAGCAGAACAAAGGGGACAAGGTTTTTATTCAAGACTTGGTACCCAGAAAAGACAGCTCCTGGCGCCCTATCCTGGACCTCTCTATTTTAAACACCTTTCTGGTAATCCCAAAATTCAAAATGCTAACACTTCAACTGCTTCTTCCTATGTTAGGCAACAATGCCTGGTTGGCAACCTTAGACTTAAAGGAAGCCTACCTGCACATTCCACTAAGGGAATCTTGCAGGAAATATCTACGCTTCAGGGCAGGCTCCATGGACTATCAGTTCACTGCACTTCCCTTTGGCTTATCTACTGCACCCAGGATATTCACAAAGTGTCTAGCTCCAACCATTGCATTTTGCAGGCGGAGAAATATCCAAATATACCCATACTTGGATGATTATCTGATTCAGGCAGAAAGCCAGGACTTGCTATTGCAACATCTGGCATTTGTAAAGAAACTTCTAATCTCTCTGGGGTACACCAGAAACGAAAAGAAATCTCACCTAGTACCCTGCCAACAGATTGTATTTCTGGGAACAAGCTTGAACACAACTTCCCAGATGGCTTTCCTCACTCTGGAGAGGCAAGTTCATTTGACAACCTACTTCAGTCTATTGGCCACAAAACCCCAGCTATCTGCAAGGAAAATTCTGCAAGCCCTGAGGTTCATGGCCTCTTGCATTCTACTAATTCCATATGCATGACTGCATATGAGGAAACTACAGTGGTATCTAAAAAGCCTATGGTGTTAACATTCTCAGGACCTGGAATCAATGATTCCTATCATTCTTTGTATAAAGACAGAGTTCCTTTGGTGGGCAGAGGCCTGCTACCACAACAAGGGGCTCCCTTTCACTCTACCCTCTGCCGCCCAAACCCTAACAACAGATGCATCAAACTATGCATGGGGGGGGCTCACTTGGCAGGGCAGTGCATTCAGGGCAAATGGAACCCGAGACAGATGCACCTGCATATCAACCAAAAAGAAATGTTAGCTGTACAGAATTCCCTGACAGCTTTCAAAGACCACATTGTTCCAACTATTGGTAAAGACAGACAACACCACAGTTATGTACATAAACAAGCAGGGGGGAACCCACTCGTACCCTCTCTGTAGACTAGCCATGGCTCTGTGGAACACAGCCTTAAGCTACTAAGTGTACCTACAAGCTCAATTCCTGCCAGGCAAGCTAAATTCACTGGCAGACGACTTAAGCAGAAATCTCATGGACCCACACGAGTGGAAAATGGAACAAAAAATATTCAACCTCTTGAACAAATACAGGACTCCAGAGGTAGACCTGTTTGCCTCCCCTCAGAACTACCAATTGGACAAATTCTGCACAAGGACTCCCCACATTCAAGCTTGGAAAGTGGATGCCCTTTCCTTTACCTGGGAAAGCCTTTCTGTTTATGCCTTTCCCCCTCTGCCTCTCCTCTCGAAGGTTCTACTAAAGATCAAACAGGACAAGCCAATGACAATACTGATTGCACCAGACTGGCCACGGAAGCACTGGTACCCCCTCTTGTGCAGTATGATACTGCTGGAACCATGGCACCTGCCTCAGACCCCTTACCTGCTGTCCCAGCAGGCGGGCCAGATTCTGCACCCTCAGCTTCAAACCATGAACCTTGCAGCCTGGCTAATTCCTTGAGCTCTCCAATAGCTTCCCTCAGTAAGCAGGTGCTAGATGTCATTCTGGAGACAAGGAGGCCTAGTACTAGAAAATCCTATGCTGAAAAGTGGAAAAGGTACTGTTCATGGAGCCAGAGTCTGGGGAGATGGCCACAACGGTGCCCATCTTACCTCATATTCTTTAGTACTTGACAGAAATGCTCCACAATGGCCTATCCTTCTCTTCAATTAAAATTCATGCCTCTGCCATTTCAGCTCATTATAATACTGAACCGCCCCTCTTCTCTCACCCTTTGCTAAAACAATTCCTTAGAGGGACCAGAAATTTAAGACCCCACTATGGGAGCCCCCTACTCCAGCCTGGGACCTTAACCTTGTATTGGAAAAGCTCACTGTCCCTCTCTTTGAGCCAACTCAACAGCAGACTTGAAATTCCTTTCTTGGAAAACAGCATTCCTTGTAGCCATCACTTCAGCAAGAAGAGTGCCTGAATTACAGGCCCTTATGGCAGTGGAACCCTTCATTATCTTCCATGCAGGCAGGGTTTCCCTCAGGACCAATCCTTTCTTTATGCCCAAGGTGGTGTCTAGTGTGGCCCTAAATCAGTCCAGTCACTTGCCTACTTACTTCCCTAATCCACAAAACAAAGGAGAACGAATACTGCACTCTCTGGACGTGCACAGACAACTTAGATTTTATTTGGACAAGACTAAGCCTCTCAGAAAATCTTAACAGCTGCTAGTTCATTTTGCTGCAGTGGCAGAGGGGCAGGCCATTTCAAAACAAACCATTTCCAAATGGATAGCCCTTTGCATTCATTTCTGCTACAAGCACCATGGAAAACCTACTCCACAAGGGATAAGATCACATTCCACCAGGGCTGTATCTACGTCTGCAACCTTTCTCAGAGGAGTCCCTACCAGGGACATCCTAGAAGCTGCTACCTGGAGCTCTGTACATACCTTCACCAAGCATTACCACATGCCTCTTTTTTCTAAATCCAGAGCTTGGATGTTCATCGTGTTTCACTGTTGCAGTCATGACTGTAGGGTTCTCCCCTGCCGGCAGGCAGTCCTCGGTCGGCCAGAATCCCAAAGTCTGGGTCCGGCGTCGGCTGTTAGCTACTCTCCCTGACGTCAGAGCGCCAGGAGTACAAAGCTGACAGCCGACGCCATGTTCTCCAGTCTTTCTTGCCGTGCGGTGATAGCAGTTCGCAAGTGCCGGTCGGCTGACTCCTGACAATTTTTTCTAATCAAACTTCAGTCCGAAGACTTTCTTCTCCTACTCAAAGCTAAGTACCCCGTTGGGGAAACTTTTTTTTCTTGCTCCAGTCCGATGTCAGGAAAAGTTAATAATTGTATTTCATGTGGGAAGCAAATACCTCATAAGGATTTTCATTCTTACTGTATTCCTTGCTTAGGCCCTGACCACGACGTAGCTAGTTGTCGGTTTTGTGCTAGTTTCAATCAACGTACTATTAAACGAAGGTACAATTTTGCTTTTCATTACTTCAATAGGCGTTTTGATTACAAAATGTCGTCGGATACGGTTCCGGCTACCGGAGTTCACAAACTACGCAAGGACAAAGACAGGCCTCCGAGGTCCAAATCAGATGATATCGCACAAGCGGAGCCAGCTTCAGGTTCAGCCGTCGTCAGTGAGGCGCTTTTGCAGCCCCTGTCGTCGGCCATTTCAGAACCGATAGCCGAAACGGACTCCCACGAGGAGCCAACTAGGCCTTTGAATATTTCAGTTGGACCTTCGGACAATGCTCCTTCGGATGGGTCTGGAGCCACTGTGCAGGTACCGGCTTCCGAAGGGGTTTTCAGGCCTACTCAGCTTCTTATAAAGGCAAAGACAAAGGCAAAGACTCCTTCCAAATGAAAGACTGCAACCCAGGCCTCTTCTGATCCGGTTCCCAAGTCTCAGAAACAGTTACTTAAAATGGCGGAGGACTTGCTTACTATGATTAGGGGTTCACATCCCCCTCCAGATAAAAGGCCAAGGCAGGAAGTTTATTATGACTCCTCTGGTCAGGCTTCTGTTTCTTCTTCTGACCAGGAATATTCTTTCCCTCCTTATGAGGATTCTGATGCTGAGGAATCCATTCCTTCCACTTCTCCCCCTGAGGATTTCTCTTTTGGGGAAACTTTGCATGAAATGAGGGAACATTTCCACTGGGAAGGACAGGAGTACTCGGAATCTAAGAAAAGACTAAGGGATTTTCTTCTTCTTCCCCAACATAGGCCCCTGGCTATCCCTCCTATTTTGGATATTGTGGATGTTGTGGATGATGCTTTTTCGGAGGCTAACTTGACTCCTGACTCTTTTCCTCCAGCTCCTGTTAAGCCAGACAGATACTATAGGGTTCCTGATTCCCACCAGTTTTTATTCAAGAACCCTACTGCTGATCCTGAAACCATTTCTCAGGGTCCTAAGGGCGTTAAGGCCGCTTCTGCTAAAAACCCCATTCCCACTGAGAAGGATTCCAGATCTTTAGAAAGGTGGGGCAAAAAAGTCTACACTTCTGCTACTTTATCTATTAGGGCTTTAAACTGTCAGTTTCATATGCTGAAATAGCAGCAATTTCTCCTGTCTGTTTTAAAGCAAAAGCTAACTTCCATTTCCGCCTGTGCAGATGATAAGGAAATACATGACTTATTGCATGCTACTGAACAAGTTGGGAAACATGGTTTACACTGTGGATTTGATGCCTTGGAGGCTTCTTGTAGGGCTGCTGCCTCTGGCACAGTAATTAGAAGGCATGCATGGTTAAAGGAACAAAATTTGCCAGATCAGGTAAAGGCTAAATTATTGGATGCTCCTGTTCAGCATAATGTTTTATTTGGATCTAAAGCTGAAGACGTGATTAAAAAGATGGAGGACAAGGCAAAGTCCATGCAAACAGTTAAAGATTTCTTACAAGTACAGCCACCCAGATTTAGCAGGAATTGGCCTACAAAAAATTGGTCCTTTCCCAATTCAGACAGGCCTCAAAGGGGTAGATATAGACGCCCCCCGAGGTAGGCCTCAAGCGCAAGCCTCTTACAGACCAAGACAGTGGACTGCTTCCACCCCTAGGGGAGGAGAAGACAGGTCGCAAGCTCATAGAAAACAGACTCAATGACTCCCTCTGTTGGGCTGCAGGAACTTTTTGCCTGGAAGCCCCTCTCGGAGGAAAAACTTCTCTTTTTCATCTAAATTGGACTCATATAACCCAAGACAAGTGGGTTCTGGATGTGGTTTCAAGAGGTTACAAATTCCGTTTTCATACCCCACCAAAGCCAAGCGGATGGCCAGATCTTCCAAAACATCAATGGTCAGAGGCATTAAACCAGGTGGAAGCTCTCTTGGCTATGAAAGCCATAGAACTAGTTCCACTTTCAGAGATGGGACAAGGTTTTTACTCAAGGCTCTTTCTAGTCCCCAGGAAGCAAAATTCATGGAGACCCATTCTGGATCTGTCAGTCTTGAACACCTTTCTAGAGATACCAAAATTCAAGATGCTTACTCTACAGCAGCTACTGCCAATGCTGACCAAAAATGCATGGATGGTAACTTTGGATTTAAAAGAAGCATATTTACACATTCCCTTCAGACAGGAACGCAGAAAATACCTCAGGTTCAAGGCAGGATCGAGGCAGTACCAATTCTCTGTGCTGCCCTTTGGATTGTCTACTGCGCCCAGGGTCTTCACCAAGTGCCTGGCTCCAGTAGTAGCTTACTGCAAACTCAAGGGAATTCAAATTTACCCTTATCTGGATGACTGTCTTATTCAGGCAGACAGCAAGGATGTCTTACGCCAGCATCTACAGTTTGTTCAGAATCTTCTCAAGTTCCTGGGATTCACTTTAAACATAAAAAAGTCAAATCTGACACCCTCACAACAGATAATTTTTCTGGGCACTTCTCTAAACACAACAACCCAGATGGCATTTCTGACATACGAAAAACAGTTACAGCTGGCTTCAACTTTCAAAACCTTGGCAACTACAACTCTGCTATCTGCAAGGAGATTCCTGCAGGCTCTGGGTTACATGGCCTCCTGCATCCTTCTCGTACCATATGCAAGACTACATATGAGGAAAATACAGTGGTACCTAAAAACTGTATGGTCTCAGCATTGTCACAGTCTAGACATACTGATCTCCGTCCTGCCTTGACTTCAAAAGGAATTCCTTTGGTGGTCCAAGGCATGTACTCAAAACAAAGGAAAACCCTTCTGTCTGCCTCCTGCCACTCAGATTCTAACTACGGACGCCTCAGATTATGCATGGGGAGCCCATTTTCGGGGCAACTGTCTGCAGGGCCTTTGGACAAAGGATCAGAAGCACCTGCATATCAATTTAAAGGAAATGTTAGCCGTTCAGAAAGCTCTATTGGCCTTCAGGAATCTTCTACAACCAGGACAACTACTGATACGGACAGACAACACCACAGTTATGTGGTACATAAACAAGCAAGGGGGATCTCATTCCTATCCCCTTTGCAGACTAGCCATGGATCTTTGGAACACAGCTCTAGCTTGCAAATTGGACCTTCAAGCTCAGTTTCTACCAGGGAAGCAAAACTTCCTGGCAGACGGTCTGAGCAGAAACCTTTCGGATCCACACGAATGGATGTTGGACTCCGAAATATTCAAGATGATTACAGCAGTCTGGGGATGTCCTCACATAGACCTCTTTGCATCCCATCTCAATCATCAACTACAAATTTTTTGCACCAGGACTTTCCATGATCTAGCTTGGAAAGTGGATGCTCTATCATTCAGTTGGAGAAACCTCTCGGGATATGCCTTTCCGCCTCTTCCTCTACTTCCACGGGTATTTCTAAAGATCAAGCAGGAGAAGCCCAAGATGATAATCTTGCTGGCCCCAAATTGGCCTAGACAGTTTTGGTACCCAACACTGAAAAACCTTTGTCTAGAGCCACCCTGGGTTTTACCACAGATTCCGAACCTTCTGTCCCAACACCATGGTCAGATTCTACACTCCCATGTCAAAACTCTCAGCCTGGTGGCCTGGTTAATCCAGGATCTTTGATTCATTCTCTCCTACCCAAGCAGGTTATAGATGTCATTTTAGAAGCCAGATGTCCTAGCACTAGAAAATCTTATGCAGGAAAATGGAAAAGATTTTGTTCCTGGATGCAGACTCAGGATTCTGATCCTCTTATTCCTAACATTCCTCAGATTTTACTTTACCTGTCAGACCTTTTACATAAGGGTCTCTTTCTCTTCCATAAAGATACACGCCTCTGCTATTTCTGCCCATTATAATACAGATCCTCCTATCTTTTCCCACCAGCTCATGAGACAATTTCTCAGAGGAGCTGAGAACTTAAGGCCCCCTAGATCTCCTCCCATTCCTGCTTGGGATCTCAACTATGTTTTGGAAAAGCTCACCTTACCTCCTTTTGAGCCTGCTGCCTCATCTGACATCAAGTTTTTATCTTGGAAGACAGCCATCCTTTTAGCTCTGACCTCTGCCAGGAGGGTTTCAGAGTTGCAAGCCCTTATGGCTGTGGAACCTTATATTATTTTTCATTAAGACAGGGTGTCTTTAAGGACTAATCCTACTTTCATGCCTAAGGTGGTTTCCAAAGTGGCTTTAAATCAAACTATTCACTTGCCAACTTTTTCCCCACTCCTCAAAATAAAGGGGAAAGGATCTTGCATTCCTTGGAATGTACACAGACAACTACGTTTTTACCTGGACAGAACCAAGAACATCAGGAAATCCGAGCAATTGTTTGTTTCTTATGCTTCAAGTTCCCAAGGTAACGCCATATCAAAACAGACCATTTCTAAATGGATTGCTCATGGAATCAGATTTTACTATTCACACCATGGAAAGCAAATCCCAGGGAGTATAAGGACTCACTCTACCAGAGCTGCTGCCACTTCAGCTGCCTTCCTCAGGGGAGTTCCTACCAAAGACATTTTGGAAGCTGCAACTTGGAGTTCAGTGCATACTTTTTCCAAGCACTACAATCTACCTCTCTACTCTAAGTCTAGGGCAGGCCTTGCTTCTGCAGTCTTGCAGGGCCTTATAGCCGCCCCCTCTACTTTGACCACCTCCCTTTCTTTCTGCTTTGGGATTCTACCCTACAGTCATGACTGCAACAGTGAAACACGATGAACATAGTACAATTGTGTACACTTACCATAAATGTAGATGTTCGAGTGTCTTCACTGTTGCAGTCTGTGTTTCCCTCCCACCTGTCCCCTCTTATTTTTTCTTTTGTGTGGTTCCTTTTTTCACCCTTCTTCTGAGGTGTATTTGCAAAGGGTATGGGACCTTACTCATTTTGGAACTTCTGACATCTGGGGCAAGAAAAACTGGAGAACATGGCGTCGGCTGTCAGCTTTGCACTCCTGGCGCTCTGACGTCAGGGAGCATAGCTGAACAGCCGACGCCGGACCCAGACTTTGGGATTCTGGCCGACCGAGGACTGCCTGCCGGCAGTGGAGAACCCTACAGTCATGACTGCAACAGTGAAGACACCCGAACATCTACATTTATGGTAAGTGTACACAACTGTACTTTTTGCCACTGCAGTCTTGCAGGGCTTAATAGCTGGCCCTAATGCTCTCTAACTTCCTCCTCCCTTCCTTAGCTTTGGGAATCAACCCAAATGTGATGACTGCAGCAGTGAAACACGAAAAACATAGTATAGTTGTGTACACTTACCATAAATGTAGATGTTGGAGTGTATTCACTGTTGCAGTCCTGGTTACCCTACCTCCAGCCCCCTGACTTCTCTTGGCTCTACCTTTCCTTCTTGTTTGGTACATTTAAATTTTCTAGTGTATTTGCTTTTTGATGGAGGTGTACCTTAACATATAATTGCTTCCCGTTGTGGGGGCACCTGACATCTGGGGCAAGATAAACAGATGTAATGGCGTCGGCTGCGTGTTTTATACCCCTGACAACCTGACGTCATGGAAAAAGAGACCGCATCCGACGCAGGAATCCAAGACTCTGGTATTCAGGCCGGCTGAGGGCTACCTGCAGGCAGATGAACCCAAATGTGCTGACTACAACAGTGAATACACTCTAACATCTACATTTGTGGTAAGTGTACACAACTGTACTTTTCTTCTCTCCTTGCTAATATGGGGGTTCCAGGTAAATGTTCAAAAATCCTCCTAGAGTCCATGACCATCACACAGGATTGTGTTTCTGGGCTGCCTTCTATACAGTTCTCAGCAGAAGTCTTCCCTTGCCTAGGAAAGGGTGGGTTTTTTATCAGTAAGCTTTTCTGAGCTTCTCCAGTCAGTCTCAGGTTTTATCAAGAGAGTATCTCTGGATCTTTGGGGTTCATGGCTTGTATGATTTATATGATTTCTGTCACCAGGTTACATATGAGAACAGTCACCGCCAGTAACAAGTAACCGGTATAAGCACAGTAAAAAATTAATGTGATATGAAAGTACTGAATTAAAAAAAATTTTTCTCCGTGAGCTATTACCATATTACTAAAACTGTAGACTGTTGTGTTCCTCCGTTACTGTACCAGAAATCGGTTTATAACATTCGCACTAAATGCAAAATGTGGTCTGGAATCCGCTCTAAAATATGTATGTCATCATCCATTTCAGAAGACACATCAGTGTATCTGTTTTGTTCCCCACCAGACCTTCCTGATTGCTCTACTGCCTTTACCTAGTTGGCCATTCATTCTTTTGGGTGGTCCCTGGATGACACCCATGACCCTCATGGACAGGGGTAATCTGTGTTTGTCATAGACACGCTCTGTGAATTGCATCCATTTAACCAAGGACAATTGAGGCAACTTGGGATTAAAATGGTTAGGCTTGTAAGGGCTCTAGGGACGCTAGCCTAGTAACCTATGTGAGAGCCAGATATCACAGGGCATGATGAGAGTCTTATGATCCATTCATTTCTGCATGGGGTATCTTTATTAGCCCATTCACCCCTCCCCAGGAGAAGAGTTGGGTGGTAGGAAGAGGGTCAGCTTACAGATCCATTGAGATGGCCTACCCTCTCCCCTGCTGGAGCATCCCCCCCAATCTTGTGGTGGCTCACTAAACTACACTTTCATGTTGCTGGGTGCTTGGAATGTGCCTCCACATACCCACTTGGTTTATGTGCATGCAGGCAGGCATCATGTACTCACATAACCATTGTCCACAGGTGCAATACCTAGAGCTTCCACTTGATGTCACCCTCTCACCAGAATGCCTGAGCTGACAATGTCTGCTCACTCTTCTCCTCATATGCCTGCTTCTACAGACATTCCAACTGCTACTCGAACGTGAGTCCCCAGTGTCTTAGCCAGAGCTTTATCCCTGTACTCCAGAAAGCCTAGCTATCAAGTGTCACTTCTTGATATTCTACAAACAGCTTGAGCTGATGTTGCCAGTTTTCATTCATTCTTCCAACAGTTGAGTTAGGATCTGATCCTCGTATCTGACTTGGCTGTAGCTTGCGACCACCAGAAAACTCTCGAGGTCCACCCTTACCTATAATGCACCAGCCCCTAATGTACTTCAGATCTTGTTTGCCACTTTCACATTTGGATGTGGTCTCCTTGCTCTTTCTCCTTTTTTGGTCTCAGCTGTCCCCCTGCACCAGAGAGCCTGGCTAGACATCACAGCATATGTTTGGGTACAGAAGGTTATCTCCAGAGGTTATACAATTCCCTTTTCCCGTCTTACCTCCATCTGTATGCAGAATTTCCGATGCTCCACCTAGTCAGAGGAAAGCTGCACTGGAAATACAAAAAACGCTAGAAGAGTCATCCAAGAGGTCCCACCAGACCAGATAGAATCTAGAACCTATTCAAGTTTCTTTAGTGTGAAAGAAAACAGGGGACTGGAGACCAATTTTGGATCTCAGCAACTTAAACACATCAGTTTGGCATACAACGTTTTAGATGGTCACTGTTTAATCCATTCTGCTCTTCTTGTGCAGGAACGACTGGATGTGTACCTGGATTACTGGCTCATTACCACCCTGACCAGGTAGCTACTAATAAGAATATGAGATCAGGTACTTCAGACTTGCTCCCATCTAGGGATTACTGTAAATTACAAGTCTCAGAACCATCTCAAACATTGGCATTCATAGTAGCCATTTCAACATGGTCTCAGTGACAGCTTTTCTTCCCCATTCAAGAGTAGAGGCAGTCAGATTCCAGGTTGGAAAAATAATTGACAGTACCACAGTCTCAACCCGATTGATTCTTCAGGCCCTGGATCAATGTTGGCTGCTATAATCCTTGTTCCTATAGCAAGGTTTCACATGAAAATTCTTCAGTGGATGTTAGCGACACAATGGTCTATTCTTAACATGTCAGCCAAAATAAGAATCACTCAGGCATGCAAGAGATACCTTCGGTAGTTGATTGAATCAGATCAGGTTCTACAAGGCCGTCCTTACATTCTCCCTCAGCCCAAGGCCATAATGACCATTGACACATTACATATTGGGTGGGGGAGCACTTCCTGGGGAAAACAGTCCAAGGCAGTTGGTCCCACAAAGAGGCCAGTACATGTATCAGTGTCGTGGAAATGAGAGCAGTGCTTTGAGTTGCAGGCCTTCCAAGACTCTCTTTCTTTCTGGACAGTTGTGATTCAGACAGACAATATGCAAGTAGTTTAGTACATCAACAAACAAGGATGAACCAGGTCTTACCCCTTGTGTCGAAGTCCTCAGAGTGAGGCGATGGGTAATCTCATCAAACTGGTTTCTGATAACAATGCACGTTCTGGGGAAATCCATGATAGCAGACTAATTGGGCTGGTCCATTCTACTACCTCATGTGTCTCTCAACATGCAGATGGCAGAAATGATTTTTCGCCATTGGAGGCCAGCCTTGCTACAATCTGTATGTCCCATAAACAAGTGCAGCAGCTTCTTTGCCCTAATTCCCCCTGGGGGAATGCCCCCCCCCCCCCCCCGGTCTCTGCTGTGCATATCCTCCAACTCCCTTGCTCTCCAAATTTCTGCAAAAAGCTGTTTGGTTGAAGAGCAAAGTCATCCTCATTGCTCCTTACTAGCATCGACAGATTTGGTTCCCTTTTTTTAGCTTCTTCTGATTTACCCACCTTGGATTCTGGATCTGATTGCAGACTACCTGTGTCACACAACAGACATGATTCATCTGGATATCTCAACCCTAAAGTTGATGGCGTGGTTTCTCCATCTTTTTTAATAACCTTTCAACCAATGCTCTTGTCCCTTGTTCGTCATATACTTTTATCTTCCTATAAAGCTTCTACAAGGAAACTGTACAGAAGTAAATGGAAAAGGTTTGCGTTTTAGGCCATTGGATTTAATTTTACCAACCAACTATAGATTCAAGGGCCTAAATCATTTTGATCCCGCAGCTGAAACAGTCAGCATAAAGGGGGCAGTTCAGTTGTTTTGGACCTTTTGATTAACAGGTTTGGGAACTTTATAAAACTCCTACAATTCATGACCAACAGAAGAAGACATTAAGAGATCTATGAGCTTATTGTTAGCAGTTTTATAAGTTCTGAGTATGCCCATTTTCCCACTCTTTTTTTATAACACTCATTATCTACAAGTATTAATTCCATATCTTATAGCACTGATTATCTGCAGGTATTAAGTCTATATTTTCAGTCTATCTGCAGGTGTCCATGACAGACACTGCTTCCACCCTTGTCCACTTTCATAAATTTATTTTGTTTATCCCCATACAGTTTTAGAATTAATTTCTCTTGTGTAGTCTAGCATAGCATTTAAATGTATTGGGGTTTCTTAGTAATCTGTCTGTCTGTTATTTTCACAAAGGGACTGACCCAGGACAAGGTGGGGATGCTAAACTTGACTGTAACAATTTGGTTTTTAGACTGAAATGAGTCATTGTGAGGTATCAAATTATCTGTAGTAGCCAATCCTTTTAAATTAAGCTGCCTCATACAAAAAAACTTTTTTTCATTAGAAAATTAAATGCTAGAGAAATTAATTATCTTAAATTCATTGTGTGCTTTTCTGGAGCTCAGTATATCACTTCCTGGTTTGCAAATTGCATATTGAACAAGTAAAACCATTAGAAGAGACCATCTCATTTACTATCTTGTTTATCCTCTCCCATACCCCCAGTTATTCCATGGATAATGCTTGTTACCTTACTAGTAACACTTGATCTGATGATGTCAATCTTCACTTATTCTTGACTTAAGGGTTACGGTTACGATCCTCTGAATCGATCCATCCGTCATATAGCTCGCTTCAGCAAAAAAAATCTCTCTAGCTGCAAAGTCTACCCACAGTGGCCCCTCTCCACATTACCTCTGATCTTGTTTGCCACTCTTACAACCAGATGTGTCAGCCAAATCTCTCATAGCCAAGTAAATTATTATATTTTTCTTCATTTATCCAAGACTTTTTTTCTACTTTTCAAAACTTTGGTCTACCCTTACTGTGTGTGCTGTTTTTTTTTTTTCCCTTACCGCTGGTAAATTCTTTCCCCTCTACAGTCTTTCCCTACTCTCTTTCTTTTTACCGTTGGTAACCTTTCTACCATTGGTGGTAGATTTTCCCCTATTTTAGTGTGAGTGAGTTTCTTAATCTCTAAACTTTCTTCCTTCCTGCTTGTTTTATTCAGGAATTTGGCAGAGAAGACTAAAAGTTCCACTACGGGGTTTAAACAATGTACAGAGTGCGGCAGGAAAATGCCAGACTCTGATCATCATAAATCCTTGGTTTACTGCTTGGGTGTTCCCCATTTGAGTATTGACTGCTCCATCTGCCAGGATTTCAGAAGTAGAACCCTGGCAGAAAGGAAGAACAAACTTATTCTTAAAGGGCTGCTTAAAGCCCCTTTTGAAGAAGCCTTGTCCAAGGCCGACTAGTCACCTCTGGATCAAAATCCTCCCATTTGGTGCAGTCTCCATCGGTACCAATTGTCAAAAAACATAAACATTAGTCTGGAGGTTCCTCTGCAGAACTGAAATATGTTCATCGTGTTTCACCGTTGCAGTCATTACACTTGGGTTATCTTGCTGGCAGGCTACCCGCAGTCGGCCCGAACTCCAAAGTCCTGGTCCGGCGTCAGTTGCTGTCGCCTCTTCTCTGACGTCAGTGCGCCAGGGGTATATAAGATGCAGCCGATGCCATTTTCTTCAGTCTTTCTTGCCACGTGGTGCCCGAAGCAAAAGCAATTCGCAAGTGCCGGTCGGCCAACTCCTGAGATTTTCAAATTCGAATTTCAGATCCGAAGTCTTCATTAAAGCCAAGTACCCCGTTGGGGAAACTTTTTTTCTTGCTCCAGACCGATGTCAAAAAAAGTTAACAATTGTATTTCTTGTGGGAAGCAAATACCTCATAAGGATTTTCACTCTTACTGTATTCTTTGCTTAGGCCCTGACAACGACGTTGCTTGTTGTCGGTTTTGTGCTAGATTTAGCCAACGCACTATTAAGCGTCGGTACGATTTTGCCTTTCATTACTTTGGCCACAGATTCAATTATACAATGCCGGCGGAACAGCCGACGACTGGAGTCTACAAAAAAACGAAAGGATAAAGACAAGGACAGGCATCCGAGGTCCAAAACCGACAATGAGGCTTCCTCTAAGCTAGTCATCGGTTGGCCGGTTCTCAGTGAGGTGCTTTCGCAACCCCTGACACCTGCTACCTCAGAGCCACAGGCCACTTCCGACTCCCACGTGGAGCCAACTGGGCATCTGGAAACTCAAGGTATTGGATCCTCAGAAACTATTCCCTCAGATGGGTCCGGAAACGCTTTGCAGGCATCTGCTTCTGAGGGTGTTTTCAGACCTACACAGTTATATGTAAAGCCATCTTCAGCTTCAAAGACTAAAGCAGCTCTAAAGACAAAGAAACAAGTACAGCATTCTCCAGGACAGACTTCCATACCTAAAAAACAGATGCTCAAAATGGCCGAAGACCTTATTACTTTGATCAGGGGTTCCCATCCCCCTCCTGATAAGAGGCCTAGGCAAGAGACAGAATAAGAATCTTCAGATCAGGTTTCCATTTCCTCTGATTCCTCCTCTGATCTCAGGAATACTCTCTTCCTCCCTATGAGGATTCTGATGCTGAATAATCTATTCCTTCAGCTTCTCCTCCTGAGGATTACTCTTTTGGGGAAAACCCTGCATACAATGAGGGAGCACTTTCATTGGGAGAGCCAGGATTATTCAGAATCCAAGGAAAGGCTCAGAGATTTTCTTTTACTTCCTCAGCACAGGCCCCTTGCTGTTCCTCCTGTTCTGGACATTGTAGATGATGTTTTTTCAGAGTCTGGCCTGTCTCCAGACTCTATACCCCCCTGCACCCGTTAAGCCAGGCAGGTAGTACAGGGTTCCAGGCTCTCATAATTTTTTATATAAAAACCCTGCTGCTGACCCAGAAAATATATCTCAGGGTCCCAAAGGGGTCAAGGCTTCCACTGCAAAAAACCCTGTTCCCCTGATAGGAATTCTAGAGCACTGGACAGATGGGGGAAAAAAGTTTACACTTCTGCTGCCTTGGCTGTAAGGGCTTTAAATTGTCAGTTTCATATGCTTAAATATCAGCAATACTTAATGTCACTGTTAAAGCAGAAAATGTTGACAAATTCTGAATGTGCTGAAAACAAAGAAATGAAGGATTTATTGCATGCAGCTGAACAGGTGGGAAAATATACTTTGCAATGTGGTTTTGATTCTTTGGAGGCCTCTTGTAGGGCCACTGTAACAGGTTCTGTGATTAGGAGTCTTGGTTAAAGGAACAGAATCTGCCTGATCTTGTTAAAGCAGAATTATTAGATGCTCCATTACAGCATGATACTTTGTTTGGTGTTAAGGCAGAAGAGGTGTTGAAGAAAATGGAGGATAAAGCAAAATCTATGCAGACAGTTAAGGATTTCTTACAGGTACAGCCACCCAGATTTAGCAGGAACTGGCCTTCAAAAAATTGGTCCTTTCCAGTGTCAGATAGGCCACAAAGAGGCAGATACAGGCGTCCTAGAGGCAGATCCCAGCCCCAAGGCTCATACAGGCCTAAACAATGGGGTGCTTCTACCTCCAAAAGTGGAGAAGACAAATCTCAACCTTATAGGAAACAGTCCCAATGACTTTCCTCTACCAGTACCAAGCACTTATCTTTTGGACACTCCCTTAGGGGGAAAGCTAGCACTTTTTTCACAAAACTGGCACATGATCACCCAGGACAAATGGGTCTTGAATATAGTGTCTCAGGGTTACAGGTTCCACTTTCACACCCTGCCAAAGGCAAAAGGCATGCCAGACCTGCCACACAATCAATAGGCAGAGGCACAAAAGAAAGTTTCATCCCTCATGGACATGAGGGCCATTCAGCGAGTACCACTACAGGAGCAGGGACAAGGATTTTACTCGCGTCTTTTCTGGGTACCCAGAAAGGACAAAGCCTGGAGACCAATACTGGACCTGTCTATTCTAAACACTTTTCTGGACATTCCAAAATTCAAAATGTTGACTCTGCAGCAGCTTCTGCCCATGCTGGGCAAGAAGGCTTGGCTTGTAACCTTGGACTTAAAAGAGGCATACCTGCATGTCCCAATCAGACAGTCTTGCAGGAGATACCTCAGATTTATAGCTGGCTCAATGCACTACCAATTCTCTGCACTGCCCTTTGACTTATCTACTGCGCTCAGGGTCTTCACAAAATACCTGGCACCAGTAATTGCTTTTTGCAGACAAAGAGGAATTCAGATATATCCCTACTTGGACAACTGCCTTATTCAAGCAGAGAACAAGGACATTTTACTAAAGCATCTGGCGGCCCTCTACTCCAGCTATGACAATTGTTCAAAGTTCGACTGCCACTGCACCAACTATGACTATGGCTCCGACACTGGTGCTTACCGTCACTTCTACCATGTCTGTGCCGTTTTCTACCACAGTAGAGCAGACAGCGCCCAATTTGGTTGTGGGTACAGAACCCAGGTTCTCTCTCCTTGGAGCTCTTCCATGGATAGCTCCCTAGCCCATTCCTATAGAGGCCCAATTCACCTTCTGGGTTGTCCATGCACTCCACCAGAAGTTTCTTTGAGATTGATATTGTTAGGTTGGTGGATCAGTGTGACGCCCATGCACTGGCCCAGTTACCAAGGAGCCTCAATCTTCACCACTAGCACCAGTGAGGGGCATCCACATTGGGAGGATAACAAGTACGCACACAGTAAAGTACTGTTTCCCTTAAGAGCTCACAGAAATCACAGTCAGTCTGTGGCTGGTTTCTCCCTTTCTCTCCAGATCCCCAGTAAGACTCCCCACTGGCACAGCTGTAAGGTACAAATCTCAGCCGAGTGGTCAAGCCAAAACCTCCAGCACCCTCTCTGTCCAACCAGTGCTTTGTTCCCCTGCCCAATTAGCTGGCGCGCACACACACACACACACACACACACACACACACACACACACTTTGAGATACGAGTTGTATACAAAACACAGACACTCCTGAGGTAGGCTGGCACAGGTTCTCCAGCTGTGCCCCTTTCTGCCCAGACTATAAGGTAGAAATCACTGCCACCAACCACTACTTATCAGCTACTAATAAGGCCCTTCCCAAAGGGTGACCAATTCTACTGTGCAACTTTTATAATCCAAATAGTAAGTATGGCGAACAGCAAGGCTATTCTGGAGTGGCTTATACAGTATCACCAAATACATGCAAGTACTCTAAAGCTTAAATTATCTCTACACAAAACAGCCACAGTTGAAAGGTTTAAAATATTTAATAAATAATAAAAACATAAGACAATACTTATTCATCACAGTGACATTACAGAGTTCAGAAATCACAGGAAATACTTTAAAACAACATTTTAGGATAGTCTGCCATAAATATAGAAAACGGCTAGACTATTATTGCTATTTCTATCCAGGGTTGCCAGACGTCCCTATTTGGGCGGGACTGTCCCGAGATCAGCAGCCTGATCCCGAGTCCCGCCCTGCCGGTTTAAATCCCGGCCAGCCTCCGCTTTGTTTTTTTTTTTTGATTGTCCTGTATACCTGGCATACGGGCCAATCAAAATTTGCTAAACACGGAGCTTCTTGTGTTCCGCATTACTTGTGTTGAATGCAGAACTGCAATGCATTAAACACGAGAAGCTCTGTGTTTAGTGCAGAGCTACTGTTCTTTAATGTGGAACTGTGTTCCGCATTAAAGACTTTTTTTTTTTGGTCTTCACTTGCCGTGAGAGACCTTCTTTTTTTTTTTGTCCTTACCTGTGGGGCTGGAAATCTGGCAACCCTGTTTTTGTCCATCTCTAAGAGAAATGCCTGTGCTAAATACTACTTACAGACAGAGCAAGCAAGTGCTGGTGAGTGGGTGTTCTTACTAGAGCCAAGACAAGATATAACATGCTGTCTTTCTTTCTGTCCTTAAATTGATAATATACTGAACTGCTGAGTCATTTCAGATTACATAATTCCTGTCTCTTCTCTGATTAGGTTTCCCAGGCTCACGTAACTTAAAATTTAACATTTCTGTTTTGATCTCCACCTGGCAGGAAGTCACAGCAATAAAATACACTTTACATGTGAGACCTAGTAATTATCTATGTCTGACGACAATAGTAGAATTTCTAGCTCAGACATCCTGTGTCCGAGCTTGAGATCAAACGGTCATAAAATGCGATGTTGTCAATCTCGCCTTCGTTCTTGCTGGTTGGGTTCGGAGCCGATCCTCTGCTCCAACTCGGCCATCTTCTATAGCTCGAGAGCTGTTTACTGGCTCGAGGCTACCCCTTATCCCAAGATGCCTAGCGCTAGCTACCCAGATCTTGTTTGCCGCTTCAGCTGCGAAGTTCCTGGTTACTGGCTCAGGCTCATATAACTTTGTTTTATTAGCTTTCTTCTCTGATAATACTGCCTTCTTCTTCTGTTATTTGTTAGCGATATATAGTACTTTTAGTTTAATTAGTTTAGAGTGTTGTAGTTTCCATTTCCCTTAGAACTCGTTTAAATTCGAGAGTTCTCCCCACCCCTCCCCCACCTCTTCCCCCTATTCGTAGGTTATTGTTTAAGTTGGAGGTCCCTACTTATAAAAAAAAAAAAAAAAAAAAAACTAGATATATTTCTTGTTAGTATTTTATTGTTGTTTGTGTAGTGTTAGTGCTAGTCTTCTTAGTTTAGACTTTTACAAAGATAGTCACTTTAGCAGTATTTTATAGTTTAGAGTGGTTTTGTGTTTTTTGTACATTGTGTCAAAAGATCCCAAGGTTTCGGGATTCAAGAAGGGTGACTCATGCTGTCAGAAAATGTCTCTGACAGATGGGCACACTTCTTGCGTCTACTACTTAGGCGCAGTACACCAGCAGGACTCTTGTTCTGTATGCCATGCATTCATCCCAAGAGTTCTGCAGGAGCGCAGAAATAAACTTATATTGAGGGGCCTTCTTAAGTCTCAGGATTCACCAGCTAAGGCTCAGCCAGTGAAGTCTCCTAAACCAGACCAAATCATCGGCTCCCAGCTCGGAGCCGTCCTTGGCCCAAGACTTGTCGTCTACTTCAGTTCCGGCTGGAACCGAGGAGACTGCCTCCTCGTCAGCTCCACCAGTACCCTCGGAGCCGACAAGGACTCACAAGAGACTAAGGTCCCCTTCATTGGAGTCCATACACTCTGCTCCTCGGTCCCCCCTTTTACAAAGTGACCGTAGTCATAGATCTTCCCACTCTTCTCGGTCCTCTAGGCTCTCGGACCATGATGTGGAGAGAATGGTCATTAGGTTTTAAAAGTCGCAGGCACTGGCCAAAATGTTGTCCAGCCCTCCTCAACAGGTGTCGGCTCCGTCCGTTTCCATTGATATTCCTCCTCCGACTCCTTTGAGCTCGGAGCCGGAATTTGTTGGGGTCCAAGTCGTGGAACTGTCGGCTCCAATAACGATTTCTCCTTTGGATCCATCGTCTGCTCCGATCCCTTCGATGGTACCTTCCCTCGAGGGATCTGGGCGCCAAGACTAACTCGTCGACTCCGAGGGGGCGAGTGGCATCGGACCCTTGTCTGACCCCGATGTTCATCGTGCATACAGCTGCAGTAATCACAGATGGGTTTTCAGCCGTCAGGCGGTCCCTCGGTCGGCCGAATTCCAAAGTCTTGGTCCGGCGTCGGTGGTCGTCGCTTACTCTTCTGACGTCATTGAGGCCAGAGTATATAAGACACAGCCGACGCCATGTTCTTCAGTCTTTTTTGCCGCGCGGTGCCCGAAGCAGAAGCAGTTCGCAAGTGCCGGTCGGCCAGCTCCTGAATTACAAAAAAATTGGAAACCGAAGTCTTCATTAAAGCTAAGTACCCGTTGAAACTTTTCTTGCCTCAGACCGATGTCAGAAAAAGTTAATAATTGTATTTCTTGTGGGAAGCAAATACCGCGTAAGGATTTCCATTCCCTCTGCATACCTTGTTTGGGCCCAGACCACGACGTCTCGGACTGTCGCTTTTGCGCTACCTTCAATAAACGCACTATTAAGCGTCGGGCGGAGTTCGCCCAACACTACTTTGGTAAAGCTTTTGATTATAAAATGTCGTCGGACACTCCGACTACCGTTTTGTCCAAAAAACGCAAGGAAAAGGACCGACACACGAGGCCCGCGGTCCCCGCCGACACCACGCCAAAACAGGCTACACGTGGTCCGGTTCTCAGCGAGACGCCTTTGCAGTCCCTGACTACCGACGACACCCCTTTGGCGGTGTCTTCTGTACCCGAGACTGCTGGGTCCTCGGCCCTTTCTCAGACTACTACCGAAGCCCCTGCTTATGTAGAGCCTACTAATGTGGACAGGTCCACCTCCACCCATGGTGTATTTAGGCCCTCATCTTCTTTTTCAATTAAGGCCTTTACTAAATCCAAAGCAGCCAGGCATCCCACGAGGCCTGTTGCACAGGGCCCATCTTCAGGACCCATGCCTAAAAAACAGATGCTAAAAATGGCTGAGGATTTAATTACTCTTATCAGAGGTTCTCATCCCCCCCCTGACAAGAGACCTAGAGTGGAGGAAGATTCTCCCTCTTCTGATCAGGGATCCATTTTATCAGAACATTCTGATGCAGAGGAACACTCTTATTCTCCTTTTGAGGATTCGGATGCAGAACAGTCCATTCCTTCGGTATCCCCTCCTGAGGATTTTTCCTTTGGGGAAACCTTGCACACCTTGAGGGAACACTTCCATTGGGAAGGCCAAGACTTTTCAGATTCCAAGAAAAGACTTAGGGAATTTCTTTGGTTGCCTCAACACAGACCTCTGGCTATACCCCCTATTTTGGACATACTGGATGATGTCTATTCGGAGGCTTGTCTTAACCCTGATTCTCTGCCTCCTGCACCAGTCAAACCTGATAGGTATTAGAGTACCCAGCTCTCACCAATTTCTCTTCAAAAGCCATAATGCTGACCCTGAAACCATTTCACAAGGCCCCAAGGGATTGAAAGCCTCCACTGCCAAGAATCCACTTCCTGCAGAAAGGGAATCCAGATCTTTAGAAAGGTGGGGAAAAAAGGTATATACCTCGGCCACCCTAGCCATGAGGGCCTTAAACTGTCAGTTTCATATGATTAAATATCAACAGTACCTGTTATCACAGTTAAGGAACAAAATGTCTCAACCTGAACAACCACATTTAAAAGAGTTACAGGATATGATGCATAGTGCAGAGCAAGTGGGTAAACACACCTTACAATGTGGTTATGATGCCCTAGAGGCCTCCAGTAGAGCGGCTGCTACAGGATCAGTCATTCGCAGACATGCCTGGCTTAGGGAACAAAATTTGCCTGATCATGTGAAAGCTAAACTTTTAGATGCTCCTTTACAAAAGGATGTATTATTTGGTACTAATGCTGAGGAGATACTACGGAAAATGGAAGAAAAAGCCAAATCTATGCAAACTGTCAAAGCTTTATTACAGGTCCAACCACCACGTTTTAGCAGAAATTGGCCTTCAAAAAACTGGTCCTTTCCAGCCACTGACAAGCCCCAAAGAGGTAGATACAGACGCAGAAGGGGCAGAGGGCAATCACAAGGATCATATAGAGGCAGACAATGGCAAACTCCAGCATCAAGAGGTGGTGAAGACAGTGCACAACAATACAGGAAGCAAACCCAATGACTCCCTCATTTCCATGCCAAGCAGGTCTCAGCTGGCAGCACCTTTGGGAGGGAAACTAGCATTATTTGCAAGCAATTGGCATATTGTCACAACAGACAAATGGATACTGGACATTATAAACAGAGGCTACAAATTTCAATTTCACACTCTTCCAAAAATGAGAGGCATGCCAAACCTGCCACAAAATCAAAGGGCAGAGGCACAACTGCAAATTTCAAAGCTTACAAACATGAGAGCTATTCAAAAGGTACCTACGCACCAACAAGGTCAAGGTTTTTATTCAAGACTTTTTCTGGTACCAAGGAAAGGAACCGACTGGAGACCCATTTTGGACTTATCCATCCTAAACACATTTCTGCTCGTACCAAAATTCAAGATGCTCACATTACAGCAACTTCTTCCCATGCTGGACAAGGAGTTTTGGCTGGTAACATTGGACCTCAAGGAGGCATACCTGCATGTCCCAATCAGACAAAGCTGCAGAAGATACCTCAGATTTCTTGCAGGTTCAATCCACTATCAATTCTCTGCATTGCCCTTTGGCTTATCTACTGCGCCCAGAGTATTCACAAAGTGCCTGGCATCAGTGATTGCCTACTGCAGACTTCAAGGGATGCAAATTTACCCTTATCTGGATGACTGCCTGATACAAGCGGACAGCAAACACATACTTCTGGAACATCTGGCATATGTGACATGGTTACTGCTTTCTCTGGGATATACAATCAACAAAGAGAAATCAAGGCTGACACCATCTCAGAAAATAACCTTCCTGGGCGCCAACTTGGACACAAACACCCAGATGGCATATCTTGCGGCAGAAAAACAGGAGCAACTATCTCAGTACTTCAAAATACTAGCAAAAAGTACCAGGCTTACTGCAAGGAAAATCCTGCAGGCTCTGGGATTCATGGCATCTTGCATTCTTCTAATCCCATGTGCAAAGCTGCATATGAGGAAACTTCAGTGGTACCTAAAAAATCTATGGTCTCAACACAGTCACAGCTTGGAAGCAATTATACCAATAATTCCATGTTTGCAAAAGGAATTTCTATGGTGGACCCAAGCATGTCAAGTAAACACAGGCCTTCCATTCTGCAAGCCTCAAGCAAAACAAGTCATAAACACAGACGCCTCAGATTACGCCTGGGGGGCACACATGAAGGACAGGTGCATTCAGGGCAGATGGTCCCCAAAGGAAAAGCACCTTCACATCAATCAAAAAGAAATGCTAGCAGTAATAAATGCAATTACAGATTTCAAGGACTTCCTGCATCCAGGACAATTACTGATAAGAACAGACAGCACCACAGTAATGTGGTACATAAACAAACAAGGAGGAACACATTCATACCCCTTGTGCAGACTAGCCATGACTCTTTGGAACTTGGCTCTGGAAAGACAAATCGAACTTCAAGCACAGTACTTGCCAGGATTGGAAAACACACTGGCAGACAATCTAAGCAGAAATATGACAGATCCACACGAATGTAAATTACATCCTCAGGTGTTTACAGAAATAATCCAAGCGTGGGGGAGGCCAGACATAGATCTTTTTGCCTCCCACAGGAGTCATCAATTGGAAAAGTTTTGTTCAAGGACCTTTCATCCAAAGGCCTGGAGAGTGGACGCCCTTTCATTCAGTTGGACAGCATGGACAGTTTACGCATTCCCACCTCTGCCTCTTCTGCCCAAGGTGCTTTTGAAAGCAAGAACAGACAAACCGAGGGTGATACTGATTGCTCCAGATTGGCCAAGGCAACACTGGTATCCACTCCTGAGGAGCCTAACACATACTCCTCCCTGGTCCCTGCCTCTAATGCCTCTTCTGCAGACTCAGCACAGCTACAAAACTCTTCACAGTCAGCTGAAAACACTCAATCTCGCTGCATGGAAAATTCCTTAACACCACAACAGACCCTACTTTCCAAGGAGGTGCAGGATGTCATTTTGGAGGCCAGAAGGCCATCTACTAGAAAAGCTTACTCCACAAAATGGAAGCGGTTTTGCTCTTGGAATGAGAAAAGAGGCCAGGACCCTAGAAAACTGAACTTGCCTCAGGTGTTACAGTACCTAGCTGAGCTGCTGAACAGTGGACTTTCCTTCTCCTCCATAAAAATACATGCCTCAGCCATTTCTGCTGAATTCAACACGGATCCCCCTTTATTTTCTCACCCACTCTTACGACAGTTCCTCAGAGGGGCTAAGAATATAAGACCTCCAAGGAAGCAACCAATGCCAGCCTGGGACCTTAATTACATACTAGAAAAATTAACATTGCCTCCTTTTGAACCAGCTGCCTCAACAGATTTGCAATATTTGTCCTGGAAAACAGCCTTCCTTCTAGCCATCACTTCAGCTCCTAGGGTTTCTGAACTACAGGCCCTCATGGCAGTGCAGCCCTTCCTCATTTTCCATCAGGACAGGGTTTCCCTTCGTACCAACCCATCTTTTATGCCAAAAGTGGTATCCAGGGTAGCCTTAAACCAAGCCTTACACCTCCCTACCTTTTATCCCAATCCTCAAAACAAAGGGGAAAGGCTGCTACATTCTTTAGACATCCATAGGCAGCTACGTTATTATTTGGACAGAACAAAGTCCTTCAGGAAATCAGAACAACTTTTTGTGTCCTATGCTGTAGGGGCTCAAGGGAAACCAGTTACAAAACAAACTATTTCCAAGTGGATTGGCCACTGCATACGTTTTTGTTATTCCTATCATGGGAAATCTGCTCCTACAGGTATCAGATCACACTCCACCAGGGCCACAGCTACCTCTACAGCCTTCCTCAGAGGAGTTCCTACCAAAGATATTTTGGAGGCAGCCACTTGGAGTTCTGTACATACCTTCACAAAACACTACCACCTGCCTTTATATTCCAGAACAAGAGCAGGCTTTGCCACTGCTGTTTTGCAGGGCATTCTGGCTCAACCCAGTTCCGCCTAGTACCTACCACCCTATGCATAGCTTTGGGACTCTACCCATCTGTGATTACTGCAGCTGTATGCACGATGAACATAGTACAGTTTTGTACCTACCATAAATGTAGATGTTCGAGTGCTAATACAGCTGCAGTACAGGTTTCCCTCCCTCCTTCCCCACTTGGTAAAGGCATGGGGCCTAACAACCTCTTCATACTACCTGACTGGGTTATCCTGCTATGTTTTATTTGCTTGCTTCCACTGATTTTGGTTTATATTGCATTGTTTGTATATGTAGATAAGCATTACTTATGTATTGCCTTCCTTTTGGGGGCACCTGACATCTGGGGCAAGAAAGACTGAAGAACATGGCGTCAGCTGTGTCTTATATACTCTGGCCTCACTGACGTCAGAAGAGTAAGCGACGACCACCGATTCCGGACCAAGACTTTGGAATTCGGCCGACCGAGGGACCGCCTGACGGCTGAAAACCCATCTGTGATTACTGCAGCTGTATTAGCACTCGAACATCTACATTTATGGTAGGTACAAAACTGTACTTTCTCCCTTTCGAAGCATCGGCGTAGGTGAGCTCGGCTCCTACATCGGCCTCGGAGCCGTCTCCCTTGGTGCAGAGGAGGATTCTGGTTTCCTCAGAGCCGGAGCTTTTTTTGCATCGTGGCAGGGAAGCCTTCGATGTCATGAGGAGTGTGTTGGCCACTGCGCCCAGCCCCACCAGCTCCATCCCCTGTGGTGCCTGCGTCAACCTCTGTCGCTCCTCCAGAAACCAAGCGTGGGAACCAATGCTCCAGATCACCCCATTGGGTGTTTCCTCTTCTTCTGAGGCCTCACCTGATCATTCAGAGGAGCCCCCCTGGAAGAAGTGCAAGAAGGAAGCACATGGACTCCCCAGAGTCTGTCACTTCGGATACGGATTTGGATGAGTCAGAAGGGTCCCCGCGATCTCACTCTGAAGATGTTTCCTTTGCGGACATCCTAGAAATCCTTAAGCAGAGGGGGAACTGGAATACCCTAGCCCCTACCGAGGACGAATCTGTATTCCTGGATGTGTTGGGTTCCTGACCCTCCACCTCCTGGGTTTCTGCGCCCTTTGATCCACTAATGTCGGTGGTGGCTCGAAGGGCTTGGTCAGCCCCGGATACAGTGGAACCAACCCCGAGGAGACCGGGCAAGTTTATTACTGCTCCCCCTGACAAGCAGTTCCTCACTAAGGGTGTTCCCGTGGATGCCATGTTGGTAGCAGCCACTAAAAAGGAGTTGGCCGAAACTTATTCCTCTGTCCATCCTCCTAACAAGGAGTCCAGGACCATGGACAGATACGGGAAGCAAATGTTTGCTTCAGCGACCTTTTCCTGAGGCCTCTGAATTACTTATGCCATTTCACCAGGCGTCAGAGGGATCTCCTGAAAGAGCTTGGAGATACCCTACAGGATCCATCAGCTCAAGGGGCTCAGGCTAAAGTGTCCTTTCAACTGGCAACCCTTAACTCAGTAGTCAACCTCTCCATGAGGCTCCTTTCTTATGCAGCCGATGGGGCGAGTAGAGCCGCAGGCACAGGCATGGCACTTCGGAGACATGCATTGATGCGGCTGTGTAATTTTGCGGAACCCCTCAGGGCATCATTCATCAACACTCCCTTTGACGGTTCCTTTCTTTTTGGACCACAGGTGAAAGACACTCTTATTAGGTGTGAGCAGGAAGGCAAGATTCTCTCTGCTGTAGGAGTCCATTTTTCCACCCCCTCTAGACCATACCCTAAGGGTCAGAAGAGTGGAAAGATGTGGTTTCGAAAATCCCAGGGATCTTTGCCTGACACACGTAGTGATTTTTCCTCCAGAGGCAGAGGAGGAAATAACAATAGTAACAGATGCCGCCCTCGTGGCAGAGGGGGTCCGCAGAACCAGGGTAGTAGAGAATCCTTCTCTGACGAGCCCTTCCAACATCCCTGAGGGATTGCCCGACTGTCCGTCTCTGGAGGCAGTCGGGGGGAAGACTTTCATTGTACCCAAAAGCCTGGCTAAGCATAATGCCAAACAAATGGGTACATTCAATAATATCCGGAGGTTACAGAATTCCATTCACTCAGCCCCCTTTACTGTCATGCAAGTCCCTCCCAGATGTTCCACCCAATCTGAGGGATCAAGCAGTTATAGAAGTGTCAAAACTGTTAGAAAAAAGTCATCCAGGAAGTCCCAGCAGACCAGCACGGATCCGGAACTTACTCAAGGTTCTTTTTGGTACCAAAAAAGATAGGGAACTGGAGACCTATTTTAGATCTCAGCAGACTGAACAAGTCTGTTCAAAGAACAAAGTTTCGGATGGTCACGCTACAGTCCATTCTACCCTTTTTGGGTCAGGACAATTGGATATGCTCTATAGATCTCCAAGATGCGTACTATCACATCAAAATGGACAGGCGCTCCAGGAGATTCCTTTGATTCCGGCTGGGAGCCAGTCATTACCAGTTCAGAGCTCTGCCCTTTCGTCTCACCACAGCCCCCAGGGTGTTCACCAAATGTATGTCAGTGGTCACGGCTCACCTGAGATATCAGGGATTCCAGGTGTTTCCATATCTAGACGACTGGCTCCTACTGCTACTACCAGGCATCAGCTCCTTAAAGCCAGGGACTATACAATTTCAATTTGCTCCCAACTAGGCATCACCATAAATTTTGAAAAATCTGCCTTGTTGCCCTGTCAGTCTGTTACTTATATAGGAGCAGACTTAAATACAAGAAGCATGTTCGCAAAGCTGCCTTCGGACAGGGTGTCCACAATTCGCCAGAAAGTTAAAGTCCTCATGCAATGCAAGAGGGTACAAGTCAGGTACGTCCTCCAAACTCTAGGTTCTATGGCAGCGGCAATTCTCCTGATACCCCTGGCCCGCTTTCACATGAGAATCCTGCAGTGGCTTCTATTCACACAGTGGTCCTTCCAGCCGTTCCCCATGTCTCACATGATCATAGGTTCATAGGTTCATACTAGGCTATCTGCCCTAGGGCATTTATAAGCCTAGCCAGAATGTGTTTGGCTTTCGCCACCCATTTTAAATTTATTTTGCTATGCCCTTTTTCGAGGTTAGTATACTGTGCCTCTATCTAACAGTGACACAGAAGTGATACCCGGGGTAAACCTACGATCTCCCATCCACTCATCAAGATTCCTCTTGAAGAGAGTCAATGAGGGACTCTGCCTAACCTGGACTGGGATTTTATTCCAGAGTGAAGGGAGCCTCTGGGTTATGAATCTGTCCCTCCAGCATGTCCTATTTATTTCAGTGCTGAGGTTCAAGTCTCTCGAGCGTAGCTCGATGGGATTTGGATTTTCTGAGGTGCAGCATGTCCATTAATTGCGGGTTGGACATGGCTTTATACGTCAGGCACAGATCGCCTCTGAACAGGCGGTATGCCACTGAGTAGAGCTGGAGTTTCTTTAACCGGGCAGCATATGGCATCTGTTTGAGCCCTTTGATCCTCTTGGTGAGGTACTTTTGGGGTCTTTCCAGTTGCTGCAGGTGTCTGGTAAGGTACATCCCAAAGGGGCATTGTACTCAATTATGGGCCTGATGAGGGATGAGTAAAGAGGCACGATGACCTCCCTAATCTAGATGTGAATCCCTTCATGATTAGGTGGGCTATATAAAATGTTTTTCTAACCACTTTGGCCACGTGGTTGTCAAATGAGAGATTGCTATCAACTTGGGTCCCCAGGTCCCTAATTACTTCTTCTGTACTTAATGGATTTCCACCTATGTGGTAATTTGTGGGCACTTTGTTTTGCCAAAGGGATGACTATACACTTTTGGCATTTAGCTTGAGGCCATGGCACTGGCACCAGTTGTCTGTTTCTATGAGGCCCTTTTGGAGGATGCTTGTGTCGGCTGGAGAGTCGATTATGGCACCCAGTTTGCAGTCATCTGCGAACTTGGTCAGCCACAGTCCTTCCGTGTTGGCCTGTACCTCCGAGAAATATATACCGAACAAGAGAGGTCCCAGGACTGAGCCTTGTGGGACACCACTTGTAACTGGTTTGGAGTCTGACATGGCTCCAGCAATTCTAACCATGTGGGTTCTGTCCTTGAGCCAGTTTGCAATCCATCTAGTGACATAGGGGTTTATATTTAAGCTGGTGAGCTTATCTATAATGCCAGTGGGGTATTGTATCGAAGGCTTTGCGAGGTCCAGGTAGGCTGTGTGGACCACCTTCCCTCGTCAATGGCCTTGGTGACTGTTTCAAAGAAATCAACCAGGTTTAAGAGGCAGGATCTGCCCTTAACAAAGCCGAACTGGGTAGGATCCAGTGTTTGTAGGTCCCCAATATCTTTATTTATGAGGTCCATGATGATCCTTTCCATAGCTTTGCAGACCAAGCTAGTCAGGCTTATGGGGCGATAGTTTCCAGGATCCGTCGAGGCACCACCTTTATGGAGAGGGACCACTGTTGCTGTACGCCACTCTTTGGGCACATATCCTGTAGTAAGGCTGAGATTGAACAGTAGTTTTATGTTTGGGTTTAGCTCTTCTTTGAGTTCATGTAGGGCAGCCGGGACACCATCTGGTCCCATTGATGCTGTGTTTTTGCTTTGGAGAGGCGGCTCTTACCTGAGCATCTGAGATGTCAGGGGCAGCACTCTGCTGGGATAGATATTTGCCCTTTTGGGGGGGAGGGGGTTTGCGCTGAACCTGTCAGCTAGGATGTTGGCAATGTCTGTGGGTTCGTGTATTTTTGTCATTTTGGACTAATTCTGAGCATATCTGGGAATTACCACCCAGGTTCCTAACATAACTAAAGAAAGCCTTGTGATTATCCTTAGTATCCTGTGCAATTTTTCTCTCAAGCTGGCCTTAGACAATTTTATGTGTGCCCGTAGTTTTTTGCTAATACTGATCAGTGATGCCTTCCTTTTTGGGATTTTGCTTTATCATTTAGTAGCTTCCTCCTTCTATTGTATAGTTTGTTTATGGCTGGGGTCCACCAGACAGGACGTCTGCCTTTGGAGGATTGGGTCTTGGTTTTATTTGGGATGCATGATCCATGCATTCCTGAAGGTGTTCATAGAATGCGTTTATAAAGGATTCTGCGGTCTGGGCTGTATTTTCCACAGGCCCGGGGGCTTTGAAGGATTCCACCTCAATTTTGAGGAGTGTAAAATTTGCTTTAGAGAAGTTTTTCACTGTGGTTTTCTGGGCAGGGGGTGGGGTCGGGATGTGAATATCCAGTGAGATTAGTTTATGGTCTGATCTTACCAGTGAGGGACACACTTCTGGTCTGGAGCATAGAGTCCCCATGTTGGTGATGAATCAGGTCCAGTATGTTTTCCCCTCTTGTGGGAGTGGTAACAAGTTGTTCCATAGCATTTGAGTTTATAAATTCTAGGAACCTTTGGGCTAGGGTGTTGGAGCTAGAGTAATGCTCCCAGTCTATGTTTGGGTAGTTGAAGTCGCCCAATGTAATGGTGTTTGGAGAGACCTTCATATTTTCCAGTGTTCTCAGGAAGGCCGAGTGGGGTTCCTGGGTTTGGGAGGGTGGTCTGTAGCAGGCTATAAACTGGAAGGCAGTTTTACCCACTGTTAGTTGCACATGGATAGTCTCTGATGCTTCGTGCTTTGCCACCAACCTGGAGGTGTGGGTATCTTTGATGAATATCGATACTCCCCCTCCTTTTGTGGTTCGGTCCAAGTTTTGGGGCCGAAAAGCATGGTATGAGGTAAAACCTGGTAGTGCTGGGGTGCTCTCGGGAGCCCTGAACCAGGTTTCTGTTACTGCACAGATATCGATGTTCTCCATGCTAAGGAGAGTTTCGAGTGCGTGCATCTTGAGGTTTAGACTTCTGGCGTTGAGTAGCATTACTCTTAGTTTCTTATCCCTTGTGATACCTATGGAGGTGGGTTTGTCTTTTGAGCCTTGCCTAAAAAAGGCACTATGGGGTAGCAAGAGCCTTTGCCAATATCCGAAAGCCCAGGGTGACAGGTGCAAGCCGCCTAGCGAAGCATCGTGGCTTGTCGAGCATATCATCCCAAGCTGACAGGCATTGGATCCCCTTTGAATGACACCAGTACTTAAGCCAATTGTTGAAATTGATCATCTTGTCTTCATATTGTGGCATCATTCTTGGTGAGGGTAAGATGCTACTCAAGGTCAGGGTCATACCGGCCTGGGCTACATGCTCAGAGAGCTCCTTTATGTCTCTTTTCATGTAGTCCAGGGAGGTACGTCTCAGGTCATTCACACCAGCATGGACAATGACTGAGTCATATTTGTACTTGCCTTGGAGTGACCTGAGTGCTTGTGTTATGTGGCGGATCCTAGCACCCGACAGGCTGCTCACCGTGACCCTCTCCTTGTTCAGCCTGGTGAGCGGACGTCAGTGTGCCTGACGATAGAGTCACCTATTACAAGTGTATCAGGTGTGTTGTTTAGTCTTAAGGGCTGTGACTGTTTGGCACACTGGCTTTGTGAGATGTGTGTTGCACGTGTTTTGTTTTGGGGTAGCGGCTGCTTGGGTGTCTGCTTTGGAGGTCTCTGCTGCTTTGGCAGATCTTTATTTAGAGCCTCAGTATGTTTTTGTGTGATTATGTGTTTGGTTTGCTGTCGTGGTAGGTCTATGTGAGACTGGAATTGTAGTGAGTATGGTTTCCTTCTCCTCCTGACTGGTTATGCCAGTACTGAGTTGAGAGAGCTTAGCCTCCAGTTTGGCTATATGGTTGCATCTCTCACATGTGTTGGAATTTGTTGGGAGGAGGAGAGGGTTGTCTGTGTACATGAGGCAGTTGTAACATTGCCTCAAGATTCCCAGATTCACCAGCTGGACCGGAGAGGAGATTGACAACTGACCTTTGGACATGCTAGAATAATATTGGGAATTCCTTAATAATTGAAAACCAGGGCCAGTGGGGAGTGAGGGTGTAGTGCTTTTAATTTTTAGTGCTGACTTATATAATTGCTTTAGTGAGCAAGTGCCAGGTAACTTAAGTTCAATCTGTTACAGGTAACTTAAATGCAAAAACGACAAACAGTAACTTTCTTTCAAGTGAAACAAGGAAATAAGTACAGTAAGCAATGCAGATATCACTAGTGAGCCACAGAATTACAGAAGCATGCAAAAGGCACCTTTCCTGGTGGATGGTCTCCCCATTAGTGTCTCAGGGCATACCCTTCATTCAGCCCCCTCCACTTGCCACAGTGACCACAGACTCCTCCCTGATAGGGTGGAGGGGGCATTATCAGGGCAGGACAGTCCAAGGCACTTGGCAGCCTCACGAGTACCATCTGCATATCAATGTCTTGGAAATGAGAGCCGTGCTCTTAGCGTTGCAAGCTCTTCAGGACTCTCTCCCTTCTGGGACCATTGCAATTCAAACGGACAACATGTCACTGGTGTGGTACATCAACAAGCAGGGCGGGACCAGGTCCTACCCCCTATGTCGAGAAGCGCTCAGACTCTGGCAATGGGTGATTTCTTCCCAACGATTTCTGATTGCGACGCACATCCCTGGGAGGTACGACGTCATAGCGGACAGGCTCAGCCGAGCTATTCCCATGCCTCACGAGTGGTCTCTGAATCAAGTGGTTGCGGATCTGATCTTCAGCAAATGGGGGACAGCCTTGCTGTGACCTTTTTGCCACCCCCTTCAACAACAAATGCAGCAACTACTTCTCCCTTCTTCAGCTTCCTGGTCACTCTCCCAGAGACGCTCTGGTCCATGATTGGCCTCAGGGACTTCTTTATGCATTCCCTCCGTTTCCCCTGATACCGAAACTCATACAGAAAGCAATGTCGTTGGGTTGCAGAATGATCCTCATTGCCCCATACTGGCCTCGACATATATGGATGTTCATCGTGCATTACAGCTGCAGTAATTACATATGGGTTTTCAGCCGGCAGGCGGTCCCTCGGTCGGCCGAATTCTTAAGTCTTGGTCCGGCGTCGGTTGTTGTCGCGTACTCTTCTGACGTCAGGAAGGCTAGAGTATAAAAGACACAGCCGACGCCATCTTCTTCAGTCTTTTTTGCCGCGCGGTGCCCGAAGCAGAAGCAGTTCGCAAGTGCCGGTCGGCTAGCTCCTGAATTATGAAAGAATTTCGGAACCGAAGTCTTCATTAAAGCTAAGTACCCCGTTGGGGAACCTTTTCTTGCCTTAGACCGATGTCAGAAAAAGTTAATAATTGTATTTCTTGTGGGAAGCAAATACCGCATAAGGATTTCCATTCCCTTTGCATACCTTGTTTGGGCCCAGACCACGACGTCTCGGGCTGCCGCTTTTGTGCTACCTTCAATAAACGCACTATCAAGCGTCGGGCGGAGTTCGCCCAACATTATTTTGGCAAAGCGTTTAATTATAAAATGTCATCGGATACTCCGACTACCGCTATGTCCAGAAAACGCAAAGAAAAGGACCGTCAGTCGAGAACTGCGGTCTCCACCGACACCACGCCGAAACAAGCTCCACGTGGGCCGGTTCTCAGTGAGACGCCTTTGCAGTCCCTGACCACCGACGACACTCCCTCGGCGGGGTCTTCTGTACCTGAGACCGCTGGTTCTTCGGTCCTTTCCCAAACTACTACCGAAGCCCCTGTTCATGTCGAACCCACCAATGTGGATAGATCTACATCCACCCATGGTGTATTTAGGCCTTCATCTTCATTCTCCATCAAGGCCTTTACAAAAGCCAAATCAGCCAAGCATCTTTCTAGGCCTGCCTCACAAGGCCCAAGACCTGGGCCCACGCCTAAGAAGCACATGCTTAAAATGGCTGAAGACCTGATCACTCTTATCAGAGGCTCACAGGCCCCTCCGGACAAGAGACCCAGAGTAGAGGAGGATTCTCCTCCTTCTGACCAAGAATCCGTTTTATCAGAACATTCTGATGCTGAAGAACAGTCTTATTCACCTTTTGAGGATTCGGATGCAGAGCAGTCCATTCCTTCTGTATCCCCCCCTGAGGATTTTTCCTTTGGGGAAACTTTACACTCCCTGAGAGAGCACTTCCATTGGGAAGGCCAAGACTTTTCAGACTCCAAGAAAAGACTTAGGGAATTCCTCTGGTTACCTCAGCATAGACCTCTGGCTATTCCTCCTGTTTTGGAGGTTTTGGATGATGTATACTCGGAGGCCTGTTTAAACCCTGATTCTCTGCCTCCTGCACCAGTTAAGCCGGATAGGTATTACAGAGTTCCTAATTCTCATCAGTTTCTCTATAAAGGCCATAATGCAGATCCTGAAACTATTTCTCAAGGCCCTAAAGGAATTAAGGCTTCCACGGCCAAGAATCCACTACCTACGGAAAGGGAATCTAGATCACTAGAAAGGTGGGGTAAGAAGGTTTATACCTCGGCCACCCTTGCCATGAGGGCCTTAAACTGCCAGTTTCATATGATTAAATATCAGCAATTTCTGTTATCACAGTTAAAAACAAAAATGTCACAACCTGAACAACCAGATTTAAAAGAGTTGCAGGATATGATGCATAGTGCTGAGCACGTGGGCAAGCACACCTTACAATGTGGTTATGATGCACTAGAGGCCTCCAGCAGATCAGCTGCCACTGGAGCAGTCATTCGCAGACATGCATGGCTAAGGGAACAAACTCTTCCAGATCAGGTGAAAGCAAAAATTCTGGATGCACCGTTACATAAGGATGTTCTTTTTGGTGGTAATGCTGAGGATATTTTACGTAAAATGGAAGAAAAGGCAAAATATATGCAAACTGTCAAAGCTTTCTTACAGGTTCAGCCACCAAGGTTCAGCAGGAATTGGCCGTCAAAAAACTGGTCCTTTCCAACCACTGACAAAGCCCAAAGGGGCAGATACAGATGCGGAAGGGGCAGAGGACAACCCCAAGGATCCTACAGAGGCAGACAATGGCAATCACCAACTCCAAGAAGTGGTGAAGACAGTGCGCAGCAATACAGAAAGCAAACTCAATGACTCCCTCATTTCCATGCCAAGCAGAATTCAACTGGCAGCACCTTTGGGAGGAAAACTGGCACTATTTGCAAACAATTGGCATATTGTCACAACAGACAAATGGATTCTGGACATAATAAACAGAGGCTACAAATTTCATTTCCACACTCTTCCAAAAATGAGAGGCATGCCAAACCTACCACAAAATCAAAGGGTAGAGGCACAACTACAAATCGCAAAGCTCCTAAACATGAGGGCTATACAAAAGGTACCTACGCACCAACAAGCACAAGGTTTTTATTCAAGGCTTTTTCTGGTGCCAAGAAAAGGAAGCGACTGGAGACCCATTCTGGACTTATCCATTCTCAACACATTTCTTCTAGTACCAAAATTCAAGATGCTCACATTACAGCAACTCCTTCCCATGCTGGGCAAGGGGTTTTGGCTGGTAACATTGGACCTCAAGGAGGCATACCTGCATGTCCCAATCAGACAAAGTTGCAGAAGATACCTCAGATTTCTTGCAGGTTCAAATCACTATCAATTTTCTGCATTGCCCTTTGGCTTATCTACTGCGCCCAGAGTATTCACCAAGTGCCTGGCATCAGTGATTGCATACTGCAGACTTCAAGGGATACAAATTTACCCTTATCTGGACGACTGCCTGATCCAAGCGGACAGCAAACTCGTACTTATCAAACATCTGGCATATGTGACTCGCTTACTGCTTTCTCTGGGATACACCATCAACAAGGAGAAATCAAAACTAACACCTTCTCAGAAAATTACCTTCCTGGGTGCCAACTTGGACACAAACACCCAGATGGCTTACTTAACAGAAAAACAAGGGCAACTATCTCATTACTTCAAAATACTTGCAAAAAGTACCAGGCTTACTGCAAGGAAAATCCTGCAGGCTCTGGGATTCATGGCATCTTGCATTCTTCTAATCCCATGTGCAAAGCTGCACATGAGAAAACTTCAATGGTACCTAAAAAATCTATGGTCTCAACACAGTCACAGCTTAGAAGTGGAGATTCCAATAATTCCCTGTCTACAAAAGGAATTCATATGGTGGGCCCAAGCATGCCAAGTAAACAAAGGCCTCCCATTCTGCAAGCCTCAAGCTACACAAGTCATGACCACAGACGCCTCAGATTACGCCTGGGGGGCGCACATGAAGGACAGGTGCATTCAGGGCAGATGGCACAAAACAGAAAAGCACCTCCACATCAATCAAAAAGAAATGCTGGCAGTAATAAATGCAATTTCAGCATTCAGAGAATTCCTGCATCCAGGACAACTGCTCATAAGAACAGACAACACCACAGTAATGTGGTACATAAACAAACAAGGAGGGACTCATTCTTACCCCTTGTGCAGACTAACCATGACTCTTTGGAATCTAGCTCTGGAAAGACAAATAGAACTCCAGGCTCAGTACCTACCAGGAATGGAAAACACACTGGCAGACACTCTGAGCAGGCATATGACAGACCCTCACGAATGGAAGCGACATCCACACGTATTCACAGAGATTGTTCAAGCGTGGGGAAGACCAGACGTAGACCTTTTTGCCTCCCACAAATATCATCAATTAAAAAAGTTTTGCTCAAGGACCTTTCACCCAAAGGCTTGGAAAGTGGACGCCCTTTCATTCACATGGACAACTTGGTCAGTTTATGCATTCCCACCACTACCTCTGCTGCCCAAGGTGCTTTTGAAAGCAAGAACAGAGAAGCCAAGGATGATACTGATTGCTCCAGATTGGCCGAGACAACATTGGTATCCACTATTGAGGAGCCTAACACACACTCCTCCGTGGCCCCTGCCTCTAACACCTCTACTGCTGACACAGAACAATTTCAAAACTCTTCACAGTCAGCTGAAAACTCTCAGTCTAGCTGCATGGAAAATCCCTTAACTTCACATCAGGCACTACTCTCCAAAGAAGTGCAGGATGTCATTTTGGAGGCTAGAAGACCATCTACAAGAAAAGCTTACTCCGCAAAATGGAAGCGGTTTTGCTGTTGGAATGAAGAACGAGGACAGGATCCTAGAAAATTAAGCCTGCCTCAGATTTTACAGTACCTGACTGAACTCTTGAGCAAGGGACTTTCCTTTTCCTCAATCAAGATACATGCCTCAGCAATATCTGCAGAATTCAATATGGATCCTCCTTTATTCTCACACCCACTACTTGGACAGTTCCTCAGAGGGGCTAAGAACATAAGGCCTCCAAGGAAACAACCAGTACCAGCTTGGGACCTTAACTATGTATTGGAAAAATTGACATTGCCTCCTTTTGAACCAGCTGATTCAGCAGAATTACAATATTTGTCCTGGAAAACAGCTTTTCTCCTGGCCATCACTTCAGCTCGTAGGGTATCTGAGTTACAGGCCCTCATGGCGGTGCAGCCATTCCTCATATTCCATCAGGACAGGGTTTCCCTGCGTACTAACCCCTCCTTTATGCCTAAAGTAGTATCTAGGGTAGCCCTAAACCAGGCCATCCACCTTCCTACCTTATACTCTAACCCTTAAAACAAAGGGGAGAGGCTGCTTCATTCTTTAGATATTCATAGGCAGCTACGTTACTACTTGGACAGAACCAAGTCATTCAGAAAATCAGATCAACTCCTAGTTTCCTATGCTGTGGGGAGTCAAGGGAAACCTGTAACTAAACAGACCATTTCCAAGTGGATTGGTCACTGCATACGCTTTTGTTATTCCTACCATGGAAAGCTCGTACCTACTGGTATCAGATCACACTCCACTAGGGCCACAGCCACCTCTACAGCCTTCCTCAGAGGAGTGCCTACTAAAGATATCTTGGAGGCAGCCACTTGGAGTTCTGTACATACCTTCACAAAGCATTACCATCTGCCTTTATACTCCAGAACTAGAGCAGGCTTTGCCACTGCAGTTTTGCAGGGCATTCTAGCTCAACCCAGTTCCGTATAGTACCTACCACCCTATACATAGCTTTGGGATTCTACCCATATGTAACTACTGCAGCTGTAATGCACGATGAACATAGTACAGTTTTGTACCTACCATAAATGTAGATGTTCGAGGGCTATTACAGCTGCAGTACAGGTTTCCCACCCTCCTTCCCCTCTTGGTAAGACCTTGGGGTTTGAATACCTATTCATACCTGCTGACTGGGTTATCCTACTATGTTTTATTTGCTTACTTTTGTGTATTACACTAATTTATGTATTGCCTTCCTTTTGGGGGCACCTGACATCTGGGGCAAGAAAGACTGAAGAAGATGGCGTCGGCTGTGTCTTTTATACTCTAGCCTTCCTGACGTCAGAAGAGTACGTGACAACAACCGACGCCGGACCAAGACTTTGGAATTCGGCCGACCGAGGGACCGCCTGCCGGCTGAAAACCCATATGTAATTACTGCAGCTGTAATAGCCCTCGAACATCTACATTTATGGTAGGTACAAAACTGTACTTTTCATATGATTAAATATCAACAGTACCTGTTATCACAATTAAGGAACAAAATGTCTCAACCTGAACAACCAGATTTAAAAGAGTTACAGGATATGATGCATAGTGCGGAGCAAGTGGGTAAACACACCTTACAATGTGGTTATGATGCCCTAGAGGCTTCCAGTAGAGCGGCTGCTACAGGATCAGTCATTCGCAGACATGCCTGGCTTAGGGAACAAAATTTGCCTGATCATGTGAAAGCTAAACTTCTTGATGCTCCCTTACAAAAGGATGTACTATTTGGTACTAATGCTGAGGAGATACTACGGAAAATGGAAGAAAAAGCCAAATCTATGCAAACTGTCAAAGCTTTATTACAGGTCCAACCACCACGTTTTAGCAGAAATTGGCCTTCAAAAGCCAAATCTATGCAAACTGTCAAAGCTTTATTACAGGTCCAACCACCACGTTTTAGCAGAAATTGGCCTTCAAAAAACTGGTCCTTTCCAGCCACTGACAAGCCCCAAAGAGGTAGATACAGACGCACAAGGGGCAGAGGACAATCACAAGGATCATATAGAGGCAGACAATGGCAATCTACAGCTCCAAGAGGTGGTGAAGACAGTGCACAACAATACAGGAAGCAAACCCAATGACTCCCTCATTTCCATGCCAAGCAAGTCTCAGCTGGCAGCACCTTTAGGAGGGAAACTAGCATTATTTGCAAGCAATTGGCATATTGTCACAACAGACAAATGGATACTGGACATTATAAACAGAGGCTACAAATTTCAATTTCACACTCTTCCAAAAATGAGAGGCATGCCAAACCTGCCACAAAATCAAAGGGCAGAGGCACAATTACAAATTTCAAAGCTCCTAAACATGAGAGCTATGCAAAAGGTACCTACGCACCAACAAGGTCAAGGTTTTTATTCAAGACTTTTTCTGGTACCAAGAAAAGGAACCGACTGGAGACCCATTCTGGACTTATCCAACCTAAACACATTTCTACTCGTACCAAAATTCAAGATGCTCACATTACAGCAACTTCTTCCCATGCTGGGCAAGGGGTTTTGGCTGGTAACATTGGACCTCAAGGAGGCATACCTGCATGTCCCAATCAGACAAAGCTGCAGAAGATACCTCAGATTTCTTGCAGGTTCAATCCACTATCAATTCTCTGCATTGCCCTTTGGCTTATCTACTGCGCCCAGAGTATTCACAAAGTGCCTGGCATCAGTGATTGCCTACTGCAGACTTCAAGGGATGCAAATTTACCCTTATCTGGACGACTGCCTGATCCAAGCGGACAGCAAACACATACTACTGGAACATCTGGCATATGTGGCACGGTTACTGCTTTCTCTGGGATATACCATCAACAAGGAGAAATCAAGGCTAACACCATCTCAGAAAATAACCTTCCTGGGTGCCAGCTTGGACACAAACACCCAGATGGCATATCTTACGCCAGAAAAACAAGGGCAACTATCTCTAATACCTCTTCTGCTGACTCAGAACAACTACAAAACTCTTCACAGTCAGCTGAAAACACTCAACCTCGCTGCATGGAAAATTCCTTAACACCACAACAGACCCTACTCTCCAAGGAGGTGCAGGATGTCATTTTGGAGGCCAGAACACCATCTACTAGAAAAGCTTACTCCGCAAAATGGAAGCGGTTCTGCTGTTGGAATGAGAAACGAGGCCAGGACCCTAGAAAATTGAGCTTGCCTCAGGTTTTACAGTACCTAGCTGAACTACTGAACAGTGGGCTCTCATTTTCTTCCATAAAAATTCATGCCTCAGCCATTTCTGCAGAATTCAACACGGATCCTCCTTTATTCTCTCACCCACTCTTACGCCAGTTCCTCAGAGGAGCGAAGAATATAAGACCTCCAAGGAAGCTACCAATACCAGCCTGGGACCTTAATTACATGCTAGAAAAATTAACATTGCCTCCTTTTGAACCTGCTGCCTCAACAGATTTGCAATATTTGTCCTGGAAAACTGCTTTCCTTCTGGCCATCACTTCAGCTCGTAGGGTTTCTGAATTACAGGCCCTCATGGCGGTGCAGCCCTTCCTCATCTTCCATCAGGACAGGGTTTCCCTTCATACCAACCCATCTTTTATGCCAAAAGTGGTATCCCGGGTAGCCTTAAATCAAGCCATACACCTGCCTACCTTTTATCCTAACCCTCAAAACAAAGGGGAAAGGCTGCTACACTCTTTAGACATCCATAGGCAGCTACGTTATTATTTGGACAGAACTAAGTCCTTCAGGAAATCAGAACAACTTTTTGTGTCCTATGCCGTAGGGGCTCAAGGGAAACCAGTTACAAAACGGACCATTTCCATGTGGATTGGCCACTGCATACGTTTTTGTTATTCCTATCATGGGAAATCTGTCCCTACTGGTATCAGACCTCACTCCACCAGGGCCACAGCCACCTCTACAGCCTTCCTCAGAGGTGTTCCTACTAAAGACATTTTGGAGGCAGCCACTTGGAGTTCTGTACATACCTTCACGAAACACTACCACCTGCCATTATATTCCAGAACAAGAGCAGGTTTTGCCACTGCTGTTTTGCAGGGCATTCTGGCTCAACCCAGTTCCTCCTAGTGCCTACCACCCTGTGCGTAGCTTTGGGACTCTACCCATCTGTGATTACTGCAGCTGTATGCACAATGAACATAGTACAGTTTTGTACCTACCATAAATGTAGATGTTCGAGTGCTAATACAGCTGCAGTACAGGTTTCCCTCCCTCCTTCCCCACTTGGGTTAGGCATGGGGCCTAACAACCTCTTCATATCACTTGACTGGGTTATCCTGCTATGTTTTATTTGCTTACTTACACTGTTTTTGCATTACATTGCATTACATGCATATGTAGATAAGCTTTATTTATGTATTGCCTTCCTTTTGGGGGCACCTGACATCTGGGGCAAGAAAGACTGAAGAACATGGCGTCGGCTGTGTCTTATATACTCTGGCCTTCCTGACGTCAGAAGAGTGGCGGCGACAACCACGGACCAAGACTTTGGAATTCGGCCGACCGAGGGACCGCCTGACGGCTGAAAACCCATCTGTGATTACTGCAGCTGTATTAGGACTTGAACATCTACATTTATGGTAGGTACAAAACTGTACTTTTTCATATCCAGTGGATGCACTCAGAGGAGGTTCTTCTAGACCGTCCTTTTGTTCCTTCACAGCCCAAGGCCATAGTGACCACAGTTCTTCCCAGATGGGGTGGGAGGCATTATCGTGGGAAGACAGTCCAAGACAATTGGTCACCCTCTGAGGCCAACCTGCATATCAGTGTTCTAGAGCTAAGAGCAGTTTCTCTGGCATTGCAAGTGTTTCACTCTGCCTTACCTCTAGGGACGATAGCTATTCATTCGGACAACATGTCTGTAGTCTGGTAGATCAACAAAAGTGGGAACCAAGTCCTACCCACTGTGTCGAGAAGCCCTCCGAGTGTGGCAGTGGGCTGTGACTTCCATTCGCTTTCTGATAGCAATGCACATCCCGGGGAGTTCAAACATGATTGCAGCCAAACTGAGCAGATACACCCTCATGCCTCACGAGTGGTCTCTGAATCTCAGAGTAATGAAGGAGATCTTTCTTCACTGAGCCGGCCTTGCTGCGACCTGTTTGCTTTATCCCTGAACAACAAGTGCAGAAGCTACTTTGTCCTAATTCCCCCTCAGGGGGAGTCCCCCAGTCTCCTTTATGCCTTTTCCCCTTTCCCTTTGATCCCTCTTTTCCTCAAGAGAGCAGCTCATTTGAGAAACAAAGTGATCCATTGCCCCTTATTGATCTCGACAGATATGGTTTCCTGTCTTCTAGCCTAATCTACTACACCACCCATGGATTCTGGACCCATTTCCAGATCTTTTGTCCCACCCCCAGGGACTAGTTCATCCCAGTGTTCAGACTCTCAAGCTAACTGCTTGGTTTCTCCAATTCTGATAGTCGCTAGCCATGATTGTATACCTTCCCCCCTGCAAGACATTTTGTTGGCATCGCATAATAGCTTAGCAAATGGAAGAGATTTTCTATTTGGGCTTTTGGCAATGGTCTGGACCCCTTTTCAGTCCCAATAGAAAATATTCTGGAGTTTCTAGCTGCCATCTTTAATAAAGGGACTTCTGCTTCTATAGTCAGTTTTCGCAGTCATTTCAAATTTTCATAATGGTATTGGGGACCAACCTTTAATTTCTCACAGACTTTGTAAGGTTTTTCTTAAGGGCACAGTGCGCTTGAAGCCCTCTTTGAGAGACCCTCTCCCACCATGGGACTAGACTCTTGTTACAATCACTTACTTCACCTCCGTTTGAACTGGCAGCTACCTGTGATTTAAAATTCCTTTCTTGGAAGACATTATTTCTCAGCTGTCACTTCATTGGGATGAGTCTCCAAATTACAGGCCTTATGCTCAGAAGCTCCGTATTTAATTTTCCTTAAAGGACATAGTGTCACTCAGAACAAACCCAACTTTTCTTCCTAAAGTGATTTCACAGACCAATATCAACCAGTCCATAGTCTTGCCTGTATTCTTCCCAAATTTTTCAAATAAAGGCAAGTACTGCCTGCACCTTCTGGATGTACACAGGCAGTTACATTTATGTCTAGATAGAACTAAACAATTTAGATGCTCAGAACAGTTACTGGTATCCTTTGCTAGTTCAACTTTGGGCAAACCGGTCGGTGACCAAAGTCACATTGTCAACATGGTTGAGGGATTGTATATCTTTCTTTTACATGAAACATGAAACTCCCTATGCCAGTGAAGGCACAGTCTACTAGACTAATGGCGACTTATAGGTTCATAGATTAGTACTAACTGCCCTTGTGAGCCATTTTAAGCTTAGCCAATTATCCCTTGTGACGCTCTAACCCTGCACCTTGTGCTTGCAGGGCAAACACCTTAACCATTAGGCCACCCTCCCAACCCAAGCCATTTTTCATTCCAAAGCTTCCATGTCAGAAGTTTGCACAGCTGCAACTTCGTCTAAGCCTCATACATTTATTACTCATTACAAATTGGGTATGGTATCCAGGAGGAGAACATCTTTTGGTTCTATGGTTCACAGGAATGTTCTTCCATAAGGCCACCCAGAATCTAAGGTAACTGTGGACTCTGTCCCACAAGTCAGGAATAGATGAAGTTTGACATCATCAAATAAAAATATTTCTTACTGTAACATTCCATCTGTTGTTGATCTTCATATATTCTTGCGCCCCTCTCACCTGCCCCTCCTTTAGACTTCTGGCGGAGCGACATCCTTTACTGGGTGGTTATTGTTAGGGATACATTGGACAAGGTTTCTGACTTGTATTTTACACAGTCCTCTTTTGTCTGATTGCCAACTCGATTGGAGGTATTGTGGAGAGGGGCATTGTGGGTAGACTTGCAGCTCAAGAGATTTTTTTGGCTGACATGAGATATATCACGGCCAGATCGGTTCCAAGGCTCTGAGCCATAACCCACAAGTTAAGAATAGATGAAGATCGACAACACAGATGGAACGTTATGGTAAGGCACAACTTTTTTTTTTCATCCCTTGAGTCCCACAATCAGTTTAAATGGGCAAAACTGCTTTTGTGATTGGCTTGAGGTTTGATTGTCTAAGGGCAGGAAGGAGTTATATGTGGGACTGAAAATGCAAATAGAACTTGGCCCGTTATTAAGCAGTATTGTCATTTTAAGAAACCTACTGATACCTTTATTAACCCTGACAATATTAATGAGATGTATAGTAGAAGTTGTGAAAGAATTGAGAGCAGACTAGCTTCTTCTGGTCCATCACGTACTAGATTTTAAGTGCAATGGACAAATCCGGTCGGTGCTGCTACAACTTTGTTAGAGGGTTTGCAGCTACAGAAATCTTTTCATTTGACTCCTTTATTTGCAATAGTTTTATGTCTACCAAAAACAGCTTTTAAAAAGATTTTTTAAGAAAAAGTGCCACAAACATTGTATACAGTTGTGGTGTAATGGTTCTTGGTGGTGGTAAGGAATTTCATGAATTTAGATTGTTGTTTGCATAGATCTTTTAGACTTCAATTCTATGTGTGTTTTGCTTAAGATTTAAAAGTGGTACAAGAAATTCCTGCTGTTATTACTGAGGTCTGTTACTGATTGAAATTGTGCGCAGTTCCCTGGCAATACTCTTATTTTCATTTCTTTTGTTCTTAAGTTATATATATATTTTTCTTTTTACCAGGTAAACCCAAAAGTCATGGGTTTCCCTGCCTACTGTTGAATATACATTGGATGAGGTTTCAATTTGTTGATTGCAATTCCTTATTACACCACTTACTATTAATTGTTCACATAAGGAATCTCTTGCCAGTACGTAAAGTCTTGTTTACGCACAAGCAGTGATATTTTTTGGGAAGGTGTCATTTTTTTCCAAGACACTAACTCTTGAGTTAGTATGTTTTGAAGTGTATTGGTCATTTTTGTAGGTGCATTGTGGCATCTGGTGAGTTAAGTGCTACAATGCATTTTTAAGCTTCTTCCATATTTATTTGGACAGTTTTTTAATAAAAAACGTTGTAAACTTTTTTTATACCATGGCCCAAATAAATTTAGTATATACCTGTGTGACATCACCATAGGGATACTATGAGCTACATCCATAGTCTACAGTGGATGCATCTCTGCACATGTGTCTTTGCGTGTCCATTAATGTTTGTGGATACACTTCATGCTTTCCCTATGCTGATGTCACAGAGGTTAAAATTTACATTTTTTCCCCTCTGTGACAAACTCGTAGGTTTAGTGGACTATTATTTTTTTCTGCCCACAGCCAGAAGTATTTACTAATGGGAGGAGATGTGGCTTGGCACTTTCTGTGTCGCATACTGTGGTGCAAAATGTAAGGAGTGCAAAATGACCAATACATTTTAAGGGGGATGTGCAAGGAGCTTGCCATCCTACAAAAAGCTTTTGTTTTTAAATTGATTTGATGTTTAACTGGTTTGTTTCACCTAGTTCAAGCTTTGACCATTTTTGTTTTAATGAGATGCATTCAGAACTTGGATGCACTGGGCTTGGTTAAGTGACTTGCTGAAACTTGCACTTTTTGTGTATAGAATTTGGAGGGGTCAACCCCAGGACATGCATGATGAAGTTTGTTAGTACCTCTTAATCTTAACTCAGTGTTTGCAGTTAGGCTTTTTATATTACTGCTTAAGAAAATGATTTTCCACTATTTGACTTGATGTAACCTGATGTTATTTACCTTGGAGTGTAATTTTTCATTAGTGGTGACAGTCTTGCTTGAAATTCTTGCTGTCTTTATAGGCTGTAAATGAAGAGGAACATGATGCAAGAAAAAAGAAACATTGCAGTCCTCCGAGGAACCACTCAAATTCAAATGAAATAAGGTTGGGCACATATTTCTGAATATATTTTACAACTTTTTAAATTTGCTTACAAAAGCATTCAGTAGTTTATGTGATATGGCAGAATGTTGTACAGCACTATGGGAACTGAAACCAGTGGTGACAAATGCATAAAATAAGATGATGTTCATCGTGCATTACAGCTGCAGTAATCACATATGGGTTTTCAGCCGTCAGGCGGTCCCTCGGTCGGCCGAATTCCAAAGTCTTGGTCCGGCGTTGGTTGTTGTCGCGTACTCTTCTGACGTCAGGAAGGCTAGAGTATATAAGACACAGCCGACGCCATCTTCTTCAGTCTTTTTTGCCGCGCGGTGCCCGAAGCAGAAGCAGTTCGCAAGTGCCGGTCGGCCAGCTCCTGAATTACGAAAAATATTTGGAACCGAAGTCTTCTTTAAAGCTAAGTACCCCGTTGGGGAATCTTTTCTTGCCTCAGACCGATGTCAGAAAAAGTTAATAATTGTATTTCTTGTGGGAAGCAAATACCGCATAAGGATTTCCATTCCCTTTGCATACCTTGTTTGGGCCCAGACCACGACGTCTCGGGCTGTCGCTTTTGCGCTACCTTCAATAAACGCACTATCAAGCGTCGGGCGGAGTTCGCCCAACACTTTTTTGGTAAAGCGTTTGATTATAAAATGTCGTCGGATACTCCGACTACCGCTTTGCCCAAAAAATGCAAAGAAAAGGACCGCCAGGCGAGGACCGCGGTCTCCACCAACACCACGCCGAAACAGGCTCCACGTGGTCCGGTTCTCAGTGAGACGCCTTTGCAGTCCCTGACTACCGATGACACTCCCTCGGCGGTGTCTTCTGTACCCGAGACCGCTGGTTCTTCGGCCCTTTCCCAGACTACAACCGAAGCCCCTGCTTATGTCGAGCCTACTAATGTGGACAGATCTACATCCACCCATGGTGTATTTAGGCCTTCATCCTCTTTCTCTATTAAGGCCTTCACTAAATCCAAAGCAGCCAGGCATCATACTAGGCCGCTACACAAGGCCCATCACCTGGACCCATGCCTAAGAAACACATGCTAAAAATGGCTGAGGATCTTATCACTCTTATCAGAGGCTCCCAGGCCCCTCCGGACAAGAGACCCAGAGTGGAGGAGGAATCTCCCTCTTCTGACCAGGGATCCATTTTATCAGAGCATTCTGATGCTGAGGAGCACTCTTATTCCCCTTTTGAGGATTCGGATGCAGAGCAGTCTATTCCTTCTGTATCCCCCCCTGAGGATTTCTCTTTTGGGGAAACCTTGCACACCTTGAGGGAGCACTTCCACTGGGAAGGCCAAGACTTTTCAGACTCCAAGAAAAGGCTTAGGGAATTTCTCTGGTTACCTCAGCATAGACCTTTGGCTATTCCTCCTGTTTTGGAGGTACTGGATGATGTTTACTCGGAGGCTTGCTTTAATCCTGATTCACTGCCTCCTGCACCAGTTAAGCCTGATAGATATTACAGAGTACCTAATTCTCATCAATTCCTCTACAAAGGCCATAATGCAGACCCTGAAACTATTTCTCAAGGCCCTAAAGGAATTAAGGCCTCCACTGCCAAGAATCCACTTCCTGCTGAAAGGGAATCTAGATCTCTAGAAAGGTGGGGTAAGAAGGTTTATACCTCGGCCACCCTAGCCATGAGGGCCTTAAACTGCCAGTTTCATATGATTAAATATCAACAATTCCTGTTGTCACAATTAAAGACCAAAATGTCGCAACCTGAACAACCAGATATAAAAGAGTTACAGGATATGATGCATAGTGCAGAGCAAGTGGGTAAGCACACTTTACAATGTGGTTATGATGCCCTAGAGGCCTCCAGCAGAGCGGCCGCTACCGCATCAGTCATTCGCAGACATGCATGGCTTAGGGAACAAAATCTGCCAGATCATGTGAAAGCTAAAATTCTTGATGCACCTCTACATAAGGATGTTCTTTTTGGTACTAATGCTGAGGATATATTACGTAAAATGGAAGAAAAAGCAAAATCTGTGCAAACTGTCAAAGCTTTCTTACAGGTCCAGCCACCACGTTTTAGCAGGAATTGGCCCTCAAAAAAATGGTCCTTTCCAGCCACTGACAAGCCCCAAAGAGGCAGATACAGACGTGGAAGGGGCAGAGGACAATCACAAGGGTCCTATAGAGGCAGACAATGGCAATCTCTGGCACCAAGAGGTGGTGACGACAGTGCACAACAGTACAGGAAGCAGACTCAATGACTCCCTCATTTCCATGCCAAGCAAAATTCAACTGGCAGCACCTTTGGGAGGGAAACTAGCACTATTTGCAAACAATTGGCATATTGTCACAACAGACAGATGGATTCTGGACATTATAAACAGAGGCTACAAATTCCATTTTCACACTCTCCCAAAAATGAGAGGCATGCCAAATTTACCACAAAATCAAAGGGTAGAGGCACAACTGCAAATTACAAAGTTCCTAAACATGAGGGCTATACAAAAGGTACCTACGCACCAACAAGCACAAGGTTTTTATTCAAGGCTTTTCCTGGTGCCAAGAAAAGGAACAGACTGGAGACCCATTCTGGACTTATCCATCCTAAACACATTTCTTCTCGTACCAAAATTCAAGATGCTCACATTACAGCAACTCCTTCCCATGCTGGGCAAGGGGTTTTGGCTGGTAACATTGGACCTCAAGGAGGCATACCTGCATGTCCCAATCAGACAAAGTTGCAGAAGATACCTCAGATTTCTTGCAGGTTCAAACCACTATCAATTCTCTGCATTGCCCTTTGGTTTATCTACTGCGCCCAGAGTATTCACCAAGTGCCTGGCATCAGTGATTGCATACTGCAGACTTCAAGGGGTACAAATTTACCCTTATCTGGACGACTGCCTGATCCAAGCGGACAGCAAACACATACTTCTGAAACATCTGGCATACGTGACACGGTTACTGCTTTCTCTGGGATACACCATCAACAAGGAGAAATCAAAGCTAACACCTTCTCAGAAAATAACCTTCCTGGGTGCCAACTTGGATACAAACACCCAGATGGCATACCTTACGCCAGAAAAACAAGGGCAATTATCTCAGTACTTCAAAACACTTGCAAAAAGTACCAGGCTTACTGCAAGGAAAATCCTGCAGGCTCTGGGATTCATGGCATCTTGCATTCTTCTAAGCCCATGCTAAAGCTGCACATGAGGAAACTTCAATGGTACCTAAAAATCTATGGTCTCAACACAGTCACAGCTTGGAAGCAATTATTCCAATAATTCCCTGTCTTCAAAAGGAATTCATATGGTGGGCCCAAGCATGCCAAGTAAACACAGGCCTCCCATTCTGCAAGCCTCAAGCAACACAAGTCATAACCACAGACGCTTCAGATTGCGCCTGGGGAGCGCACATGAAGGACAGGTGCATTCAGGGCAGATGGCCCCAAAAAGAAAAGCACCTTCACATCAATCAAAAAGAAATGCTGGCAGTAATAAATGCAATCACAGCGTTCAAGGACTTCCTGCATCCAGGACAACTGCTCATAAGAACAGACAACACCACAGTAATGTGGTACATAAACAAACAAGGAGGAACTCATTCATACCCCTTGTGCAGACTAGCCATGACTCTTTGGAACCTGGCTCTGGAAAGACAAATCGAACTTCAAGCACAGTACTTGCCAGGAATGGAAAACACACTGGCAGACACTCTGAGCAGAAATATGACAGATCCTCACGAATGGAGGCTACATCCACAGGTGTTTACAGAGATTGTTCAAACGTGGGGGAGGCCAGATATAGATCTTTTTGCCTCCCACAGAAACCATCAATTAAAAAGGTTTTGCTCAAGGACCTTCCACCCAAAGGCCTGGAAAGTGGACGCTCTTTCCTTCAGATGGACAACTTGGTCAGTTTATGCATTCCCACCTCTACCTCTTCTGCCCAAGGTACTTTTGAAAGTAAGAACAGCAAGCCGAGGATGATACTGATTGCTCCAGACTGGCCGAGACAACACTGGTATCCACTCCTGAGGAGCCTAACACACACTCCTCCGTGGCCCCTGCCTCTAACACCTCTACTGCTGACGAGAACAATTTCAAAACCCTTCACAGTCAGCTGAAAACTCTCAGTCTCGCTGCATGGAAAATTCCTTAACACCACATCAGACTCTACTCTCCAAAGAGGTGCAGGATGTCATTTTGGAGGCCAGAAGACCATCTACTAGAAAAGCTTACTCCGCAAAATGGAAGCGGTTTTGCTGTTGGAATGAAAAAAGAGGGCAGGACCCTAGAAAATTGAACCTACCTCAGATTTTACAGTACCTAGCTGAACTTTTGAGCAATGGACTTTCATTTTCCTCAATCAAAATACATGCCTCAGCAATCTCTGCAGAATTCAACACGGAGCCTCCTTTATTCTCACACCCACTCCTACGACAGTTCCTCAGAGGGGCTAAGAACATAAGACCTCCAAGGAAACAGCCATTGCCAGCTTGGGACCTTAACTACATACTAGAAAAATTGACATTGCCTCCCTTTGAACCTGCTGCTTCAACAGAGTTACAATATTTGTCCTGGAAAACAGATTTTCTACTGGCCATCACTTCAGCTCGTAGAGTTTCTGAGTTACAGGCCCTCATGGAGGTGCAGCCCTTCCTCATCTTCCATCAGGACAGGGTTTCCCTTCGTACCAACCCTTCCTTTATGCCTAAAGTGGTATCTAGGGTTGCTTTAAACCAGTCCATACACCTTCCTACCTTTTACCCTAACCCTCAAAACAAAGGGGAAAGGCTGCTTCACTCTTTAGACATCCACAGGCAGCTACGTTACTACTTGGACAGAACCAAGTCCTTCAGAAAATCAGATCAACTCCTTGTGTCCTATGCTGTGGGGGGTCAAGGGAAACCTGTTACCAAACAGACCATTTCCAAGTGGATTGGTCACTGCATACGCTTTTGTTACTCCTATCATGGAAAACCTGTCCCTACTGGTATCAGATCTCACTCCACCAGGGCCACAGCCACCTCTATAGCCTTCCTCAGAGGAGTGCCTACTAAAGATATCTTGGAGGCAGCCTCTTGGAGTTCTGTACATGCCTTCACAAAACACTACCATCTGCCTTTATATTCCAGAACAAAGAGCAGGCTTTGCCACTGCAGTTTTGCAGGGCATTCTAGCTCAACCCAGTTCCGTATAGTACCTACCACCGTATGCATAGCTTTGGGATTCTACCCATATGTGATTACTGCAGCTGTAATGCACGATGAACATAGTACAGTTTTGTACCTACCATAAATGTAGATGTTCGAGGGCTATTACAGCTGCAGTACAGGTTTCCCACCCTCCTTCCCCACTTGGTAAGACCTTGGGGTCTGAATACCTCTTCATACCTGCTGACTGGGTTATCCTGCTATGTTTTATTTGCTTACTTTTGTGGATTAGATTTATTTATGTATTGCCTTCCTTTTGGGGGCACCTGACATCTGGGGCAAGAAAGACTGAAGAAGATGGCGTCGGCTGTGTCTTATATACTCTAGCCTTCCTGACGTCAGAAGAGTACGCGACAACAACCGACGCCGGACCAAGACTTTGGAATTCGGCCGACCGAGGGACCGCCTGACGGCTGAAAACCCATATGTGATTACTGCAGCTGTAATAGCCCTCGAACATCTACATTTATGGTAGGTACAAAACTGTACTTTCTTCATGTTTCGCTGTTGCAGTCATCACACTTGGGTTATCTGCCTGCAGGTAGCCCTCAAGTCGGCCCGAATACCAGAGTCTTGGGATTTATGCGTCGGATGCCGTCGCTTCTTCCATGACGTCTGGTCGTCAGGGGTATAAAACAGGCAGCCAGCGCCATTACATCAGTCTTTCTTACCGAGAAGGAGCCCGAAGCAGAAGCAGTTCGCAAGTGCTGCTCGGCCGCTACGTGAAATTTTCGTTTTTCGAGTTTCAAACCTGAAGTCTTCTAAAGCGAAGTACCCCGTTGGGGATTCTTTTTTTCTTGCTCCAACCGATGTCAGAAAAAGTTAACAATTGTCTTGCCTGTGGAAAGCAAATACCTCAGAGATTTTCATTCTTACTGCGTCACCTGTTTACGCCCAGACCACGACGTCCCTCGCTGTTGGTTTTGTGCCTTGTTTAACACCTGAACCATTCATCGTTGGGCTATTTTTGTTGCTAAATTCTTTTGCTCTCATTCTCCGTATTCCGAAATGGCTTTGATAAGCCATCCAACTACCAATCTTCAGAAAAAGCGTAAAGATAGACAGAGACAGACCACATGGGTCCAAAACTGCTAACGACACTTCTGTTAAGCTAGTCGCCATTCCGCCGGTACTCAGTGAGGTGCCTTTGCAGCCCCTGATGCCCGCTTCTACAGATTTGCAGGCCTTTGCTGAGACTCATTCGGAGTCCAGTATGCTGCAAGATGCTTCTTCGACTATGGAACCTGTGGATGTTTCTACCTTTGATGGGTCTGGAGCCGCTGTGCAGGCACTGGCTTCTGAGGGTGTATTCTGACCTACCGATGTTTGCATTAAACCGACAACTTTGTTTTCAGCTAAAACTGCTGAGTTTCTCAAGCCCAGAAGTACGCACTACGCCTAGAAAACAGACGACCAAAGCGCATGCTCAAGCTCCCATGCCACAAGAACAAATGCTTAGAATGGCTGAAGAACTTATCACCCTAATTAGGGGAAGCCAGCCTTCCCTCTGCTAAGAGACAAAGGATGGAGTTTAATTCTGATTCTACAGACCAGGAGTCGGATGACTCTGACCCTTCTGATTACCAGGACATATCTTTGTCAACCTTTGAGGATTCAGATGTAGAGGAATCCATTCCCTCTGCCTACCCTACAGAGAATTTTTCTTTTGGTGAAACCTTGCATACTTTGAGAGAGCATTTTCACTGGGAATTCCAGCACTATCCTTAGTCCAAAAAGAGACTCCGAGAATTTTTAGAGTTGCCTCAGCACAGGCCTCTAGCTATACCCCCTGTCCTGGATGTTGTAGATGATATCTTCATGGAATTCAGTCTTACTTCAGACACTTTACCACCGGCCCATAGAAAACCTGACCGGTACTACAGAGTACCCGATTCTCACAAATTTCTCTAAGAATCCTACTGCGGATCCAGAAGCCATTTCTCAGGGGCCTAAAGGTATTAAGGCTACTACAGGCAAAAACCCTACTCCTTCAGACAGGGATTCCAGAGCTTTAGATAGATTGGGTAAGAAGGTATATATCTCTGCAACTCTTGCCATCAGGGCATTGAATTGCCAGTTTCACATGTTGAAGTACCCGCAACATATTATGGAACTAATTAAACAAAAAATGGTGTTATTTCCAGATTGTGCAGAAAGTGAAGATTTACAAGAGTTAATGCATTCTGCAAACCAAGTTAGTATGCATAATTTGCAGTGTGGCTTTGATGCCCTAGAAGCATCATGCTTGGCTGAAGGAGCAAACCTTGCCAGACCATTTCACATCAAAATTACTAGACTCTCCTTTAAATCAGGACAGTTTGTTTGGCACCAAAGCAGAAGAGGTTCTTAAAAAGATGGAAGAAAAGGCTAAATATATGCAAACTGTTAAATAATTCTTAGAAGTGCAGCCACCTAGATTCAGTAGGTATTGGCCTTCTAAAAACTGGTCCTTTCCAGCCCCCTTCCAGGCCTTCTCAGTCCAAAGACAAGGGAGCCAGACCACCAATACTACAGTCTCAGGGTATGCAGAGATCTAAACAATGGAGTGTTCCCACCTCAAAAACAGGGAGTGGTAAGTCACCCCCTTATGGAAAAAGTTCACAATGACTTTACAATTATCCTTCCCAGCCCTGCCCAACTACTTGTGCCCTTAGGAGGAAAACTTGCCCTTCATGGCAAAAACTGGATATCCATTACTTGGGACAGATGGATTCTAAACATTGTAGCGCAGGGGTACAGATTCTACTTCCATTCACTGCCAACCCCAAGCGGGTTTCAGGACCAAACCAGTGGGCAGGGGCTCAAAAGCATGTACTTTCCCCGCTCAATATCAGGGTCATTCAACCTGTTCCACTGCAACAAAGGGGACAGGGTTTCTACTCCAGACTGTTCCTGGTGCCCAGAAAAGAGGGCTTTTGGTGCACTATCATGGATCTGTCAATTGTCAACACTTTTCTGGTGGCCCCAAAATTCAAAATGCTTACCCTGTAACAGCTTCTCCCTATGCTAGTCAAGGATGCCTGGTTAGTCACCCTAGACTTAAAAGAAGCTTATCTGCACATCCCCATAAGGGAGTCTTGCGGGAAATATGCTTCAGGGCAGGCTCTATGCACTTCCCTTTGGCTTATCTACTGTGCCCAGAGTATTCACAAAGTGCCTGGCTCCAGCCATTGCATACTGCAGGCAGATAAATATCCAGATTTTCCGATACCTGGATGATTGCTTGATTCAGGTGGACAGTCAGGAATTGCTACTTCAGCGCGTGGCATTTGTAAAAAGACCCCTTACTTCATTCGGGTACACCATCAATGAAAATAAATCACAACTGGTGCCCAGTCAAAAAATTGTATTCCTGAGAGCATGCTTGAACACAACTTCCCAGATGGCATTTCTCACTCCAGAAAAGCAGGTCTATTTGAACAACTACTTCAAACAGCCACCAAAACTCTATCTGCAAGGAAAATACTGCAAGCCCTAGGGTTCCATGGCCTCATGCATTCTGTTAATTCCATATGCAAGACTGCATATGAGGAAACTTCACTGGTACTTCAAAAGTCTTTGGTGCCAACATTCTCAGGACCTGGAAACAATCCTTCCTATCATATCTTGTCTAAGGGCAGAGTTCCTTTGGTGGGCAGAAGCATGCAACCACAACAAACCCCCGCCGTCCAAACTCAAACAGACGCATCAGACTATGCATGGGGGGCTCACATGGGAGGCAAATGCATTCAGGGCAAGTGGAGCCCAGGACAAATCCTCCTGCACATCAATCAGAAAGAGATGTTAGCTGTACAGTATGCTCTGACAGCCTTCAAATACCTAATCCTTCCAGGACAGCTACTGATAAAAACAGACAACACCACAGATGTTCTTCGTGTTTCACTGTTGCAGTCATTACATTTGGGTAATCCTGCCGGCAGGTGGCCCTCAGTCGGCCTGAATTCCAAAGTCTTGGGTCCTGCGTCAGCTGCTGTCGCCCCTTCCCTGACGTCAGGTCGTCAGGGGTATAAAAGTGGCAGCCGACGTCATTTTATTCAGTCTTTCTTGCCGCGCGGTGCCCGAAGCCGAAGCAGTTCGCAAGTGCCGGTCGGCCGACTCCTGAGATTTTCGTGTTAGAGTTTCAGACCCGAAGTTTTCAGTAAAGCTAAGTACCCCATTGGGGAAACTTTTTTCTGCTCCAGACCGATGTCAGAAAAAGTTAACTGTATTTCTTGTGGAAAGCAAATACCTCATAAGGACTTTCATTCTTACTGTATTCCTTGCCTAGGCCCTGGTTGTCGGTTTTGTGCTGGATTTAACCAACGCACTATTAAGCGTCAGTATGATTTTGCTTTAAAGAATTTTGGATGCTGGTTTAATTATGCAGAAATGTCATCGTATAGCCATCAGACTACCGGAGTTCACAAAAAACGCAAAGAAAAAGAGAGAGAGAAACAAACCGAGGTCCAAAACTGATGAAGCTTCTCCTAAGCCAGTCGCCGGTTCTCAGTGAGGTGCTTTTGCAGCCCCTGACGCCCACTACTTTAGAGTTGCAGGCCGCTACAGACTCCCATGTGGAGTCGGCCATGCCACTGGAAACTCAAGGTATTGGAGCCTCGGACACTATTCCCTCAGATGGGTCCGGAGCTGCTGAGCAGGCACCGGCTTCTGAGCGTGTATTCAGACCTAAACATCTTTACATTAAACCGACTTCAGGTTCAAAGGCAAAGACTAAAGCACCTTCTAAAGCAAAGAAACAAACTCAAGAGCCACATGGACAGGCCTCTATGCCCAAAAAACAGATGCTCAAAGTGGCCGAAGACTTGATTACCTTGATCAGGGTTTCCCATCCCCCTCCTGATAAGAGGCCTAGGCAAGAGACTGATTATGAATCTTCAGATCAGGTTTCTATTTCTTCTGATTCCTCTTCTGATCAGGAATATTCTCTTCCCCCCATGAGGATTCTGATGTTGAAGAATCTATACCTTCAGCTTCTCCTCCAGAGGACTATTCTTTTGGGGAAACCTTGCATACCATGATGGAGCATTTCCACTGGGAGAGCCAAGATTTTTCAGAATCTAAAAAGAGGCTCGGGGATTTCCTTTTACTACCTCAACACAGGCCTCTAGCCATTCCACCTGTGTTGGACATTGTAGATGATGTGTTTTCAGAGTCTAGTCTGACCCCTGACTCCTTACCTCCAGCTCCTGCTAAGCCTGACTAGTATTACAGGGTTCCTGACGCTCATAAATTCCTTTTTAAAAACCCTGCTGCAGACCCAGAAACTATTTCACAGGGTCCCAAAGGAGTTAAGGCTTCCGCTACAAAAAACCCTACCCCCTCTGACAGGGATTCTAGGGCACTGGATAGATGGGGAAAAAAGGTTTACACATCTGCAACTTCGGCTATAAGGGCCTTAAACTGTCAGTTTCATATGCTCAGATATCAGCAACCTGTCATGGCATTGCTTAAACAGAAAATGTTGTTAAACTCTGAATGTGCAGAAAACAAGGAAATGCAGGATTTATTGCATGCAGCTGAACAAGTTGGAAAACAAACTTTACAATGTGGTTTTGATTCTTTGGAGGCCTCCTGCAGGGCCGCAGTTACGGGTTCTGTAATTAGGAGGCATGCTTGGTTAAAGGAACAAAATCTGCCTGATCATGTCAAAGTTAAATTATTAGATGCACCTTTACAGCATGATTCTTTGTTTGGGGTTAAGGCAGAAGAGGTGTTAAAGAAAATGGAGGACAAAGCTAAATCTATGCAAATTGTCAGATTTTTTACAAGTACAGCCACCTAGGTTTAGTAGACACTGGCCTGCAAAGAATTGGTCCTTCCCTGTGTCAAACAGACCTCAAAGGGGCAGATCCAGATGCCCTAGAGGCAGATCCCAGGCGCGCAAGGTTCATACAGGTCAAAGCAATGGGGTGCTTCTGCCTCCAAAGTTGGAGAAGACAAATCACAACCATACAGGAAACGGTCCCAATGACTTCCCCCTGCCTGCACCAAGCAGTTATCTCCTGGCAGCACCCTTAGGGGGAAAATTAGCACTTTTACTCAAAATTGGCACATTATAACCCAGGACAAGTGGGTTCTAAATATAGTGTCACAAGGCTGCAAGTTCCATTTCCACTCCCTGCCAAAGGCAAACGGCTGGTCAGATCTGCCAAACAATCAATGGGCAGAGGCGCAAAAACAAGTCTCATCCCTCATGGACATAGGGGCCATTCAACAAGTACCCAGAGCAAGAGCAGGGACAAGGATTTTACTCTACTGATGTTCATCGTGCATACAGCTGCAGTCATAACAGATGGGTTCTCCTGCCGTCAGGCGGGTCCTCGGTCGGCCGAATTCCAAAGTCTAGGTCCGGCGTCGGTTGTCGTTGCTTCTTCCCTGACGTCAGTGCGACAGGGGTATAAAGGAACCAGCCAACGCCATTTTCTTCAGTCTTTCTTGCCGCGCGGTGCCCGAAGCAGTTCGCAAGTGCTGGTCGGCCAGCTCCTGAGATTACAAAAATTTAGGAACCGAAGTCTTCTTAAAAGTGAAGTACCCCGTTGGGGAAACTTTTCTTGCCTCAGACCGATGTCAGACAAAGTTAATAATTGTATTTCTTGTGGGAAGCAAATACCGCATAAGGATTTCCATTCCCGCTGTATACCTTGTTTAGGCCCAGACCACGACGTCTCGGTCTGTCGCTTTTGTGCTACATTCAACAAACACACTATTAAGCGTCCGGCGGAGTTCGCCCAGCATTATTTTGGGAAAGCATTTAACTATACTATGTCGTCGGATACTCCGACTCTGGTTTTGTCTAAAAAACGCAAAGACAAGGACCGACACATGAGGTCCGCGGCCTCTACCGACACCACGCCAAAGCCGACTACACGTGGTCCGGTTCTCAGCGAGGCACCTACACAGCCCCTGACTACCAACGACCTGTCTTTGACGGTGTCTCCTGTGCCCGAGGTCGCAGGCTCCTCGGCCCACACCCCGACTACAGATACTGAAGCCACTCTTGGCGTTGAAACTCAGAATGTGGACAGGTCCACCTCCACTCAAGGTGTCTTCAGACCTTCTTCTTTCTCCATCAACGCTTTCACTAAGTCCAAAGCAACCATGCACTCTGAGACCAGCTACTCAGGGTCCATCTCCAGGCCCCATGCCTAAGAAACAGATGCTTAAAATGGCTGAAGATTTAACTACTCTTATCAGAGGTTTTCAGCCCCCTCCGGACAAAAGGCCTAGAGTGGAGGAAGATTCCCCTTCCTCTGATCAGGGCTCCATTATTTCAGAGCACTCTGATGATCAGGAACATTCTTACTCCCCTTTTGAAGACTCTGATGCGGAGGAGTCCATCCCTTCTGTATCCCCCCCTGAGGATTACTCATTTGGGGAAACTTTGCATACCTTAAGGGAACACTTCCACTGGGAAGGCCAGGATTATTCAGATTCCAAGAAAAGGCTCAGGGAATTTCTCTTGCTTCCTCAGCACAGGCCTCTGGCTATACCTCCTGTCTTGGACATCCTAGATGATGTTTACTCGGAGGCCTCCACCTCCAGCTCCAGTTAAGCCTGACAGGTACTACAGGGTCCCTGACTCACACCAATTTCTATACAAAAGCCATGCTGCTGACCCAGAAACCATCTCACAGGGCCCCAAGGGAGTTAAGGCCTCCATTGCTAAAAATCCATTGCCTTCCGAGAGAGATTCCAGATCCTTAGAAAGGTGGGGAAAAAAGGTATATACCTCGGCTACCTTATCCATGAGGGCCTTAAACTGTCAGTTTCATATGCTAAAATACCAACAGTTTTTGTTATCACAATTGAAAAGTAAAGTGTCACAACCTGAACAACCAGACTTGAAGGAGTTGCAGGATTTGATGCATAGTGCAGAACAAGTGGGTAAGCACACCTTACAATGTGGTTTTGATGCTCTAGAGGCCTCATGTAGAGCTGCTGTTACAGGTTCAGTCATACGTAGGCATGCCTGGCTCAAGGAACAAGCCTTGCCTGATCATGTCAAAGCTAAATTACTAGACGCCCCTCTTCAAAAGGATGTACTATTTGGTGCTAATGCTGAGGAGGTATTAAGGAAAATGGAGGAAAAGGCTAAATCAATGCAAACTGTGAAAGAATTTCTACAGGTTCAACCCCCAAGTTTTAGTAGAAATTGGCCTTCCAAAAACAGGTCCTTTCCTGCCACAGACAGACCCCAAAGAGGCAGATACAGGCGCCCGAGGGGCAGAGGACAATCCCAAGGATCGTATAGAGGCAGACAATGGCAAGCTCCTACACAAAGAGGTGGTGAGGACAACTCGCAATCTTTCAGAAAGCAAACCCAATGACTTTCCCCTTTGCATGCCAACCAGGTCTCAAATGGCAGCCCCCTTAGGAGGAAAGCTGGCATTATTTCAAAAAAATTGGCATATTGTCACAAAGGACAAATGGATCCTGGACATTATAAACAGAGGCTGCAAATTCCATTTTCACACCCGTCCAAAAATGAGAGGCATGCCAAACCTGCCACACAATCAAAGGGCAGAGGCACAAAGGCAAATTACAGATCTCATAAACATGAAAGCTATTCAAGAGGTACCTACGCACGAACAAGGTCAAGGTTTTTATTCCAGGCTATTTCTGGTGCCAAGGAAGGGAAAAGATTGGAGACCTATTTTCTATCTATCCATCCTAAACACATTTCTACTCGTACCAAAATTCAAGATGCTCACTCTACAGCAACTTCTTCCCATGCTGGGCAAGGAGTCTTGGCTGGTAACATTGGACCTCAAGGAGGCATACCTGCATGTCCCAATCAGACAAAATTGCAGAAGGTACCTCAGATTTCTTGCAGGTTCAACCCATTATCAATTCTCTGCATTGCCCTTTGGCTTATCTACTGCGCCCAGAGTATTCACGAAATGCCTGGCATCAGTAATTGCCTACTGCAGACTTCAAGGGATACAAATATATCCCTATTTGGACGACTGCCTGATCCAAGCGGACAGCAAGCACATTCTTCTGAAACATCTGGCTTATGTAATAATGTTATTGAACTCTCTGGGATACGCAGTCAACAAAAAGAAATCAAGGCTAATACCCTCTCGGAAGATAATTTCCCTGGGTGCCAATTTGGACACAAACACCCAGATGGCCTACCTCACGCCAGAGAAGCAGGGGCAACTAATTCAGTACTTCAGAACACTAGCAAATTGCACCAGGCTGACTGCAAAGAAAATCCTGCAGGCTTTGGGATTCATGGCATCTTGCATCTTACTAATCCCATGTGCAAAGCTGCATATGAGGAAACTACAATGGTACCTGAAAAACATATGGTCTCAACACAGCCACAGTTTGGAAACAATAATACCACTAATTCCATGTCTGCAAAAGGAATTTCTGTGGTGGGCTCAAGCATGTCAAACAAACACAGGTCTTCCATTCATCAAGCCTCAAGCAAATAAAGTCATCACAACAGACGCCTCGGACTACGCCTGGGGGGCGCACATGACAGATCGGTGCATTCAGGGCAAATGGTCCCAAAAAGAAAAGCACCTTCACATCAATCAAAAAGAAATGCTAGCAGTAATAAATGCTATTATAGCTTTCAAGGACCTTCTACAACCAGGTCAACTATTGATAAGAACGGACAACACCACAGTTATGTGGTACATAAACAAGCAGGGAGGAACACATTCTTACCCCCTATGCAGACTAGCCATGTCACTTTGGAACATGGCCATGGACTTACAAATGGAACTACAAGCACAGTACTTGCCAGGCAAGGAAAACACGCTGGCAGACAACCTAAGCAGGAATATGACAGATCCACACGAATGGAAGTTGCATCCAAAAGTTTTTACAGAAATAATCCAAGAATGGGGAAGGCCAGACATAGATCTCTTTGCCTCCCACAAAAATCATCAATTGACAAAATTCTGCTCAAGGACCTTCCATCCAAAGGCCTGGAGAGTGGACACTCTATCTTTCAGTTGGACATCAATGACAGTTTATGCCTTCCCACCTCTTCCTCTGCTGCCCAAAGTTCTATTGATGACCAGAGCAGACAGACCCAAGATGATCTTCATTGCTCCGGACTGGCCAAGGCAACACTGGTACCCACTCCTGAGGAGCCTGACGCATTCCCTACCATGGACCCTGCCTCTAATGCCTATTCTTCTGACTCAGCACAGCTTCAAAACTCTTCAGTCAGCTAAAAACACTCAATCTAGCCGCATGGAAGATTCCTTAGCATCACAGCAGGCCCTACTCTCCAAGGAGGTGCAGGATGTCATTTTGAAGGCCAGAAGGCCATCAACTAGAAAGGCTTACTTCGCAAAATGGAAACGTTTTTGTGTCTGGAATGAGAAAAAGGGCCAGGACCCTGGAAAACTGAATTTACCTCAAATACTACAATATTTGGCTGAACTGCTAAGCAGTGGACTTTCTTTCTCCTCCATCAAAATCCATGCCTCAGCCATTTCTGCAGAGTACAACAGTGATCCACCTTTATTCTCTCATCCTCTCTTAAGACAGTTCCTCAGAGGGGCTAAGAATTTAAGACCTCCAAGGAAACAACCAATACCTGCTTGGGATCTTAATTTCATTCTGGAAAAACTGACCTTGCCTCCCTTTGAGCCAGCTGCCTCATCAGATTTGCAATATTTGTCCTGGAAAACAGCTTTCCTGCTGGCTATCACCTCAGCTCGTAGAGTTTCAGAACTACAGGCTCTCATGGCTGTCCAGCCTTTTATCATCTTCCATCAGGACAGAGTTTCCTTACGAACCCAACCCGTCCTTTATGCCTAAAGTGGTATCCAGGGTAGCTTTAAATCAGGCCATACATTTACCTACTTTTTATCCTAATCCTCAAAACAAAGGGGAGAGATTACTACATTCCTTGGACATCCACAGACAACTGCGTTATTATTTGGACAGAACAAAGCCTTTCAGAAAATCAGAACAGCTCTTTGTGGCCTATGCGGTAGGAGCTCAAGGAAAGCCAATTTCCAAACAGACAATCTCAAAATGGATAGCCCACTGCATACGCTTTTGCTATTCCTTTCATGGAAAAACTGTACCTACAGGCATTAGAACTCATTCCACCAGGGCCACAGCCACCTCTGCAGCCTTCCTCAGAGGAGTTCCTACCAAGGATATTTTGGAAGCAGCCACTTGGAGTTCTGTGCATACCTTCTCCAAGCACTACAACCTACCATTATACTCCAAATCTAGAGCAGGCTTTGCCACTGCAGTCTTGCAGGGCATTTTGGCTCCTCCTAGTTCCACCTAGTGCCTACCACCCCTTTCTTAGCTTTGGGATTCTACCCATCTGTTATGACTGCAGCTGTATGCACGATGAACATAGTACAGTTTTGTACCTACCATAAATGTAGATGTTCGAGTGCTAATACAGCTGCAGTCCAGGTTTCCCTCCCTCCTTCCCCTCTTGGGACAGGCCTATAGGCTAGCACATCCTCATACAACCTGATTTGGGGTATTCATTTATGATGTATTTGCTTGCAACTACTGTATTTTGATTATATTACACTGCATTATTACACAAATTTATGTATTGCCTTCCTTCTGGGGGCACCTGACATCTGGGGCAAGAAAAGCTGACGAAAATGGCGTCGGCTAGTTCCTTTATACCCCTGTCGCACTGACGTCAGGGAAGAAGCGACGACAACCGACGCCGGACCTAGACTTTGGAATTCGGCCGACTGAGGACCCGCCTGATGGCAGGAGAATCCATCTGTTATGACTGCAGCTGTATTAGCACTCAAACATCTACATTTATGGTAGGTACAAAACTGTACTTTCCTGGTACCCAGAAAGGACAAGGCCTGGAGACCAATACTGGACCTATCTATTCTGAACACATTCCTGGATATACCAAAATTCAAAATGTTGACTTTGCAGCAGCTTCTGCCCATGCTGGGCAAGAATCCTTGGCTTGTGACTTTAGACCTAAAAGAGCCATACCTGCATGTCCCAATCAGACAGTCATGCAGAAGATACCTCAGATTCAAGGCAGACTCAATGCATTACCAATTCTCTGCACTGCCCTTTGGCTTATCTACTGCACCCAGGGTCTTTACAAAGTGCCTGGCACCAGTAATACCATTCCACAGACAGAGGAATACAAATATATCCTTACTTGGACGACTGTCTAATTCAAGCAGAGAACAGACATTCTTCTATAGCATCTGGTGTTTGTGAAAAGACTTCTAACATGCCTAGGGTACACAGTCAACGAAAAGAAATCAAAACTAGTACCCTCCCAAGAGATAATATTCCTGGGTGCAAGCTTAAATACAACTGCCCAGATGGCTTTATCTCACACCAGACAAACAAAGGCAACTGACTACCTATTTCAAAATGTTGGCAACAAAGGCCCAGTTATCTGCAAGAAAAATTCTGCAGGCTTTGGGCTTCATGGCATCCTGCATCCTACTAATACCATATGCAAGTCTGCATATGAGGAAACTTCAGTGGTACCTAAAAAGTGTTTGGACTCAACACTGACACAGCCTGGAAGCAATGATTACCCTCATTCCCTGCCTGCAACAGGAGTTTCGATGGTGGGCGAAGGCTTGTCACCAGAACAAGGGACAGCCATTCACGTTACCCCAGCCAGGCAGACACTAAAGACGGATGCATCAGATTATGCCTGGCGGGGCCTACATGGCAGGAAAATGCATTCAGGGCACATGGTCCTCAAACCAAATGCATCTACATATCAATCAAAAAGAGATGCTAGCTGTTCAGAATGCACTGACAGCCGTCAAGGACTAACTTCATCCGGGACAGCTACTGATAAAGACAGACAACACCACAGTCATGTGCTATATAAACAAGCAGGGGGGCACACATTATTACCCCCTTTGCAGACTAATCATGACTTTGTGGGACACAGCATTGACTTGACAAGTACATCTGCAGGCGCAATTCCTGCCAGGAAAGGAAAACACTCTGGCAGACGAACTAAGCAGAAACCTCATGGTTCCCCACGAGTGGCAGCTGGATCCACAAGTCTTCAGCATGATAACAAGGAAATGGGGATGCCCGGACATAGATCTATTTGCTTCCTCTCACAGCTACCAACTAAAGAGATTCTGCACAAGGACTTTTCACAAGACGAGCATTGAAAGTGGACGCTCTATCTTTCAGCTGGATAAACCTATCAGTATATGCCTTTCCTCCACTGCCTCTCCTCCCCAACGTACTCCTAAAGGTCAGACAGGAGAAGCCAAATTTGAGACTGATTGCCCCAGACTGGCCCCGCCATTACTGGTATGCAGTCGTAAGGAACTTGTCTCAATGCCCAGCTTGGACCTTACCCTCCTATACCTAATCTACTGTCCCAGCAAAACAGTCAGATCCTGCACAGCCAACTCAGTACTTTAAACCTGGCAGCATGGCGGATAATGTAGTCATTCAAACCACACCTCTCAGTAAAGCTGTGATGGATGTCATTTTGGAAGCCAGAAGGCTTAGTACTAGAAAATCTTATGCTGGAAAATGGAAGAGATTCTGTGCTTGGAACCAGGCACAAGGAATTGATACAGCTGTACCAAATATTCCTCAGATTTTGCAATACTTAACTGACATGCTGGACAAAGGCCTATCTTTTTCATCAATTAAAATTCATGCCGCTGCCATTTCGGCTCATTACAATACAGAGCCACCAATCTTTTCTCATCCTTTATTAAAGCAGTACCTCAGAGGAGCCAAAAATTTAAGGCCTCCAAGGAGATCACCAATACCGGCATGGGACCTCAACTATGTCTTGGAAAAACTCACCCTGTCTCCTTTTGAGCCAGCTGCTACTGCTGATATAAGGTTTTTATCTTGGAAAACCGCTCTGCTCCTAGCAGTAACTTCTGCAAGATGAATTTCAGAGCTACAGGCACTCATGGCTGTGGAACCTTTTATCATTTTTTATCCAGACAGGGTCTCTGAGGACAAACCCGACATTTATGCCTAAGGTGGTGTCCAGTGTGGCTCTTAACCAAACTATTCATCTGCCAACTTTTTATCCAAACCCACAGAACAAAGGGGAGAGAATTCTGCATTCTCTGGACATGCACAGACAGCTTAGATTCTACTTGGACAGAACCAAAGCTTTCAGGAAGACAGAGCAATTACTAGTGGCATATGCTGCAGGATCACAAGGAAAGGCTATCTCAAAGCAGACTATTTCAAAGTAGATAGACCACTGCATTTGTTTCTGCTATTTGCACCATGACAAGCCAGTGCCTAAGGGCATTAGGCCACATTCAGCCAGAGCTGCAGCCACATCAGCAGTCTTTCTCAAGGGAGTACCAACCAAAGACATTTTAGAGGCTGCTACTTGGAGTTGAGTGCACACCTTTACAAAGCACCATCATCTACCACTCTACTCTAAATCCAGGGCAGGCTTTGCCACTGCAGTTCTACAGGGCCTCATAGCCGCTCCTAATGCTGTTTAGCTCCAGCCTCCCAACCATAGCTTTGGGACTCTACCCAAATGTAATGACTGCAACAGTGAAACACGGGGAACATAGTACAGTTGTGTACACTTACCATAAATGTAGATGTTCGAGTGTATTCACTGTTGCAGTCCAGGTTACCCACCCGCCATCCCCCTTTTTTTCTGCTGGAACTTATCTTTCCTTCTCTGATTTATACAACCTATGTGGTGTATTTGCTGGTAGATGAAAGTAAAGTTTATATTGGTTTATGTATTTTTATATATATATATAAATTTTGGCTACCCTTTTAGGGGGCACCTGACATCTGGGGCAAGAAAAACTGAAGAAAATGGTGTCGGCTGCCTCTTTTATACCCCTGACGACCTGACGTCGGGGAAAGGGCGACAGCAGCCGACACAGGAACCAAGACTTTGGAATTCAGGCCAACTGAGGGCAACCCGCCGGCAGGATTACACAAATGTAATGATTGCAACAGTGAATACACTCTAACATCTACATTTATGGTAAGTGTACACAACTGTACTTTATGTGGTACATAAACAAGCAGTGGGGATCCCATTCTTACCCGCTCTGCAAGTTAGCCATGGCCCTGTGGAACACAGTCTTGAGCAACTAAGTGCATCTACAAGCTCAATTCCTGCCAGGCAAACAGAATTCACTGGCAGACGACTTAAGCAGAAATCTTCTGGACCCACACGAAATTGGAGCCCAACACCTTCAGCCTTCTAATCCAGAGGTGGGGGACACCAGAGGTGGACATCTTTGCCTCCGCGGCGAACCACCAGTTGAGAAAATTTTGCACCAGCAACCCTCACAGCAGGGCCTGGAAGGTGGATGCCTTATCTTTCAAATGGGAAAACCACCTCAATTTATGCCTTTCCACCTCTGCCCCTCCTCTCAAAGGTACTACTCAAGATCAGACAGGACAGCCCAAGGGCAATTCTTACTGTCCCAGACTGGCCACGCCAGCACTGGTATCCATTCTTACACAGTCTGACAACAGTGCCACCCTGGCACCTTGATCAGACACCTTTCCTGCTGTCTCAACAGGAGGGACAGATTTTGCATCCACAGCTGCAAACCCTGAACCTTGCAGCCTGGCTTATCTCTTGAATACTCCAGCAGCAACCCTCAGCAACCAGGTGCTGGACATCATTCTTGAGGCCAGAAGGCCAAGTACTAGGAAATCCTATGCTGAAAAGTGGAAAAGATATTGTTCTTGGAATCGGTCTCAAGGAAAGGACACAGCTGTGCCCTCCTTACTTCAAATCCTTGATTACCTAGCAGAGCTACTCCACAGAGGCCTATCCTTCTCCTCCATTAAGATTCATGCCTCTGCCATCTCGGCTCATTATAATACTCAGCCACCTCTATTTTCTCACCCTCTCATCAAACAGTTCCTGAGAGGGGCTAACAACTTAAGGCCCCCTAGGAGAGTACCCACCCCTGCCTGGGACCTTAACTTTGTACTGGAAAAGCTCACACTTCCCCCTTTTGAATCTGCGGCTTCAGCAGAGTTAAAATTCCTTCCTTAGAAAACAGCCTTGCTTTTAGCCATTACCTCAGCTAGAAGAGTGCCTGAGTTACAGGCACTAATGGCTGTGGAACCCTTCATTATTTTCCATGCCGACAGGGTTTCCCTCAGGACTAATCTATCCTTTATGCCTAAGGTGGTCTCCAGTGTGGCTCTAAACCAAGCCATCCATTTGCCAACCTTCTTCCTAATCCTCAGAGTAAAGGGGAAAGGATCCTGCACTCCTTGGACATGCACAGACAGCTCAGGTTCTACTTTGACAGGACTAAACCTTTCAGAAAATCTGACCAGCTACTAGTCAGCTTTGCTACAGGGGCACAGGGCAAGGCCATTTCAAAGCAAACCATTTCTAAATGGATAGCACACTGCATCCATTTCTGCTACAAGTACCATGGAAAATCTACCCCACAGGGGATCAGAACGCATTCCACTAGGGCTACTTCCACCTCTACAGCATTTCTCAGGGGAGTCCCTACCAGGGACATTCTGGAAGCTGCAACCTGGAGTCCTGTACACACCTTCACCAAGCATTGCCACTTATCTATATTTTTCTAAATCCAGAGATGGATTTGCTACAGCAGTCTTACAGGGCCTGCTAGCCAGCCCTAACTCCTCTTGACTGCCTCAACCCTTCCTCAGCTTTGGGAATCAACCCAAGTGTGATGACTGCAACAGTGAATACACTTGAACATCTACATGTATGGTAAGTGTACACAACTGTACTTTGCTGCTACTGTTTTCTTCCAATTCTGTGATGGCAGTATTTGCATAACTAAAACTATTTATAAACAAATGTGTATTTTCATGTTTAAATGGTACTTAATATATAAAAACATCTGATCTGGGTGGAGCCTAGATGGCCAACTGAGAGCAGTGAATTTTGAGAGCTCCATAAACTAGTTTAATATAGGAAATGTTATTTCTTTTTTCAAGTTTAAAATGTCAGAAATCTATAGATAAACTACTAAACTACGTAAATATCAATTTTGGTGAAGATATACAAAAATTTTCATGTCAAGTAACTTGGAGATATATTGAGTCACTAAGTATGAAAAACTGAAGGAATTCTCATCCAGATGCTGCTTTGAAAAAAGAACTGCAATTGATGACATCTACCTTACAGGAAGGAACTATCTTTGAAGATGGATGGCTTTAAAAATGACTTGGAAAACCTCACAGTAAATTCTCAAAACAGACTGATACTGTTAAGGAACTATTACAGCAACACCATACACAAATAACAAATATAGAGACTTCTCTAAATGACAATGAAGGGAGACTCAGAGGAATAATTCCAAAAAGAATTTCTGCTTAAACAGAATACATGGCTGCTTAACAAAATAGATGACTTAGAAAACAGGGAAAGGAGAAACAACATAAGGATCTTTCTCTGTCTGAAAACACTGAAGGAGAAGACATTATTTCATTCTTAACTTGGATTCCTGAATTTTTAGACTTGAAAGAGGGACTTTAATTTGGAATTGAAAGGGCACATAGAGCACTGAGGAAACCTGATTGTAACTCAACAAATATGCCACCTAGATCCATAGTTATAACATTTCTTTCATTTCTGAACAAGGAACTAATATTAAAATCTGCTTGGAGAAAATCACCCTTAAAATGTAGTCAAAGCCTGATAAGGTTTGACAGTGATTATTCTTCCAGAATACTAGAACAAAAAAAAAAGTCTGACCAGTAATAAAACTGTTGAAACAAAACAATATTAAAGTACAGCTGGCCTTTCCAGACAAGATAAAAATGCTTTTTGCCAATGAGATGAGAACATTTAATGACTTAGAAGAAGCTACTATATTCATCAAAAACAACAATGGAATGTATGACCCCTACTCTTAAAAGAATAAAAGAAACAAATCCTTGGACTGATGCTAGAAAGAAGAAACAAAAAAATGATTCCAAGATAACTGTCCCAAAAAAATAACTCTTACAGCTACATCTCTCGTTTCAACTGATATGGTACATCAATTGTCATCTGTTTTTTTTTTTTTTTTTTTTAAAGGAGGTATTCTTAAACAACTGAGAAACCGTAATGATTTATTCAGAATGTTCAAAGAGTCCAAAAATCATTCACAAAGGTAGGTCAAGATGGGTTACTGTTTAGATTATATACAAGCCAAACAAAGCAACATATAATAGAAACATTAGTTTCTATTCCCCTACTTGAACTCAATGAATACTTATCTTCATTTTTCATTGATTTTAGTTGTAATAATTTAAGTAATTAACTAATTCAACAAGGTACCATTCATCAGAGTTCAGAATCAAATGTAACAATTTAACATCCTATATAGTAGCAGTAACAGCAGTGTTGAAAAAAAAATGTTATGGAGACTAATGCCTTCTTCTGTTAAAGTATGATTTAGAAATGTCATGTATATCCTGGTTATTTAATAGCAAGCTCTTAGTACAAGTGTCATCATTCTGTCTAAACACAGTTAATATCAATTACGGCAGGTATCATAGCTTCGAGTGCTGTTTGATCAATCCTGATATGGTGTGCGTGGATGCAGCCGTGTCTGTTAGCTAGTACAAATGTCATTATTATTCTGTCTAAACATAATTAATATCAATTATGGCAGGTATCATAGCTTCGAGTACTGTTTAATTAAGCCTGACATGGTGTATGTGGATGCAGTTGTTATATGTTGCCATTTTCATCTCAGGGAAGCTGTGGATTGCGGCTTGTGATCAAGGTTTACTGATGCTTGTGTATTAGGAAGAGATATTTGGTGATGTTCTTCGTGCTTCACTGTTGCAGTCATTACATTTGGGTAATTTGCTGGCAGGTTGCCCTCAGTCGGCCTGAATTCCAAAGTCTTGGGTCCTGAGTCGGTTGCTGTCTTCTCTTTCATGATGCCAGGTCGTCAGGGGTATAAAACATGCAGCTGCCGCCATTTTCTTTAATGTTTCTTGCCGCGCGGTGCCCGAAGCAGAAGCATTTCGCAAGTGCCAGTCGGCTGACTACTGAAATATTCGAGTTTGAGTTTCAGAACCGAAGTCTTCACTAAAGCTAAATACCCCGTTGGGGAAACGTTTTTCTTGCTCCTTACCAATGTCAGAAAAAGTTAATAATTTTATTACTTGTGGGAAGCAAATACCTCATAAGGATTTCCATTTGTACTGTATTCCTTGCCTAGGCCCTGATCACAATGTGCCTGGCTGTCGGTTTTGTGCTTGATTTAACCAATGCACTATTAAGCGTCGGTATATTTTTGCACCAACGTATTTTGGAAACGGATTTAACTACCCAGAAATGTCAAATAGCAATCAGACTACCGGAGTACATAAAAAACGCAAAGAAAAGGACAGAGAAAGGCAGTCGAGATCCAAGACTGACGACGAAGCTTCTCCTAAGCCAGTCGCCGGTTCGCTGGTACTCAATGAGATGCATTCACAGCCCCTGATACCCGCTACCTTCGAGCCGCAGGCCTCTACTGACACCCACATGGAGTCTGGCATGCCGCAAGATACTCAAGGTATTGGACCGATGGATGTGTCTCCCTCGGATGGGTCTGGAGCCGCTTAGCAGGCACCGGCTTCTGAGGGTGTATTCAGACCTCAACATTTGTATATCAAACTGATGACAGCTGCAAAACCGAAGACAAAAGCAACTTCTAAAACTAAAAAACTGACGCATGAGCCACGTGCACAGGCCTCTATGCCTAAAAAACAGATTATTAAAATGGATGAAGACCTCATTACCTTGATCAGGGGTACCCATCCCCCTCCAGATAAGAGGCCCAGGCAAGACACTGATTATGAATTTTCAGATCAGGTTTCTATTTCTTCTCATTCCTCTTCTGATCAGGAATGATCTATACCTCCCTATGAGGATTCTGATGCAGAAGAGTCTATACCATCTGCATCTCCTCCTAAGGATTATTAATTTGGGGAAACCTTGCATACGTTGAGGGAGTATTTTCACTGGGAGAATCCAAACTTCTCGGAATCAAAAAAGAGGCTCAGGGACTTCCTTCTTCTCACTCAGCGCAGGTCCATTCCCCCTGTTTTAGACATTGTGGATGATGTGTTTTTGGAGTCAAGCTTGTCCCCTGACTCCTTACCTCTGGCTCCCAGAAAGCCTGACAGATATTACAGGGTCCCTGACTCACATAAATTTTTATTTAGAAACCCTGCTGCAGATTCTAAAACTATTTCACATGGTCCAAATGGAGTTAAGGCCTCAACAGCAAAAAATCCTACCCCCTCTGGCAGAGATTCTAGGGCACTGGACAGATGAGGAAAAAGGTTTATACATCTGCAACCTTGGCAGTCAGGGCCTTAAACTGTCAATTTCATATGCTTAAGTACCAACAACATGTTATGGGATTCTGAAATCAACATCATTTTATGTTTCAGCAATGTGCAGAAAATAAAGAATTGCAGGAATTATTGCATGCAGCTGAACAGGTTGGAACTCGTACTTTGTAATGTGGTTTTGACTCCTTAGAGGCCTACTGCAGGGCCGCAGTTACTGGATCTGTGATTAGGAGGCATGCCTGGTTAAAAGAACAGAATTTTCCTGATCATGTTAAAGCTAAATTGCTAGATGCACCTTTACAGCATGATTCTCTGTTTGGTATTAAGGCAAAAGAGGTTTTAAAGAAAATGGAAGACAAAGCTAAGTCTATGCAAACTGTTAAAGACTTTTTACAAGTGCAGCCACCAAGATTCAGTAGACACTGGCCTACAAAAAATTGGTCCTTTCCTGTGTCAAACAGAGCTCAAAGGGGCAAATCCAGACGCCATAAGGGTTCCAGATACCAGGCGCAAGATTCATACAGGTCAAAGCAGTGGGGCACTTCTACCTCCAAATCTGGAGGAGATAAAGCGCAAACCTAGAGAAAACAATCCTAATTAATTCCCTCTGCCTACACCAAGCACTTATCTTTTGGCAGCTCCCATAGGGGGAAAATTAGTATTTTTTGCTCAAAATTGGCAGTTAATAACCCAGGACAAGTGGGTACTAAACATAGTATCGCAGGGATACAGATTCCATTTCCACACTCTACCAGTGGCAAATGGTTGGCCAGATCTGCCAAAAAATCAATGGGCAGAGGCACAGAAACAGGTTACGTCCCTCATGGATATGGGGGCCATTCAGCCAGTACCAGAACAGGAAAATGGACAAGGTTTTTACTCGACTGTTCTTGGTACCCAGAAAGGACAAGGCCTGGCAGCCAATACTGGATTTATCGATTTTGAACACATACCTGGGCATTCCAAAATTCAAAATGCTGACTTTGCAGCAGCTTCTGCCCATGCTGGGCAAGAATGCTGGGCTTGTGACATTAGACCTAAAAGAGGCATACCTGCATGTCCCAATAAGACAATCGTGGAGAAGATACCTCAGATTCAAGGCTGGCTTAATGCATTACCAATTCTCTGCACTGCCCTTTGGCTTATCTACTGCGCCCAGGGTCTTTACAAAGTGCCTGGCACCAGTAATTGCATTTTGCAGACAAAGAAGTATACAAATATATCCTTACAGACTGTCTAATTCAAGCAGAGAACAAGGACATTCTTCTTCGACACCTGGCATTTGTGAAAAGGCTTCTAACGTGCCTAGGGTATACAATAAACGAAAATAAATCACAACTGGTACCCTCTCAAAAGATAACATTCCTGGGTGCAAGCTTGAATACAACTGCCCAGATGGCTTACCTCACGCCAGACAAGCAAAGGCAACTGACTACTTACTTCAAAATGATGGCAACAAAAACCCAGTTATCTGCAAGACAAATTCTGCAGGCTCTGGGCTTCATGGCATCCTGCATCCTTCTAATTCCATATGAGGAAACTTTAGTGGTACCTGAAAAGTTTATGGAGTCAGCATTTTCACAGTCTAGAAGCAATGATTCCTCTCATTCCCTGCCTACAACAGGAGTTTCTATGGTGGGCAAAGGCATGTCACCAAAACATGGGACAGGCCTTCACTCTCCCCCGTGCCAGCCAAACCTTAACAGACGCATCGGATTATGCCTGGGGGGCCCACATGGCAGGAAGATGCATTCAGAGCATATGGACCCCAAAACAAATGCATCTACATGTCAACCAGAAAGAGATGCTAGCTGTTCAAAATGCCCTAACAGCCTTCAAGGACTTACTTCATCCAGGACAACTACTGATAAAGACTGACAACACCACAGTCATGTGGTATATAAACAAGCAAGGGGGCACACACTCATACCCCCTTTGCAGATTAGCCATGGCACTGTGGGGCACAGCTTCGACCTACCAAATGCATCTTCAAGCTCAATTCCTGCCAGGAAAACAAAATACACTGGCAGACGATTTAAGCAGAAACCTTTATGGATCCTCACGAGGGGAAATTAAATCCACAAGTCTTCAGCATGATAACAGAGAAATGGGGGAGCCCAGACCTAGATCTATTTGCCTCTCCTCAAAATTATCAATTGAAAAGATTCTGCACAAGGACTTATCACAGACCAGCATGGAAAGTGGACGCCCTAACCTTCAACTAGAAAAACCTATCCGTTTACACCTTTCCTCCTCTACCTCTTCTCCCCAAGGTCCTCCTAAAACTCAGACAAGAGAAACCAAAGATGATACTAATTGCCCCGGACTGGCCCCACCAGTACTGGTACCCAATCGTAAGGAGCTTGTCTCAATACCCAGCTTGGACCTTACCTCAACTACTGTCCCAGCAAAACAATCAGATCCTGCACAATCAACTACAGACACTGAACCTGGCAGCATGACTGATCATGTAGTTATACAAACAACACCTCTCAGTAAAGCTGTGATGGATGTCATTTTGGAAGCCAGAAGGCCTAGTACTAGAAAGTCTTATGCTGATAAATGGAAGAGATTCTGTGCTTGGAATCAAGCACAAGGTACTGATACAGCAGAACCAAATATTCCTCCGATATTACAATACCTAACTGAGATGCTTGACAAAGGCCTATCTTTCTCATCAATCCAAATCCATGTCTCTGCCATTTCGGCTAATTACAATACAGCCACCAATCTTTTCTCATCCTTTACTAAAGCAGTATCTTAGAGGAGCCAAAAATGTAAGCCCTCCTAGAAGATCATCATTACCTGCATGGGACCTCAATTATGTGTTGGAAAAGATCACCCTGCCTTCATTTGAACCAGCTGCTACCGCTGATATAAAGTTCTTATCATGGAAAACAGCTCTGCTACTAGCAATTACTTCAGCAAGAACAGTTTGAGCTACAGGCTCTCATGGCTGTAGAGCCTTTTATCATATTTTACCCAGACAGAGTGTTTCTGAGGACAAATCCTACTTATATCCCCAAGGTGGTTTCCAGTGTGGCTCTTAACCAAACAATTCATCTGCCAACTTTTTATCCAAATCCGCAGAACAATGGGGAGAGAATTCTGCATTCCTTGGATGTACACAGACAGCTAAGATTCTACTTGAGCAGGACTAAAGCTCTAAGAAAAACTGAGCAATTACTAGTGTCGTATGCTGCAGGATCAGAAGGAAAGGCTATTTCAAAGCAGAGAGTTTCAAAGTGGATAAACCACTGCATCCGTTTCTGCTACTTAAACCATGGTAAACCTGTGCCCAAGTGCATTAGGTTTCATTCCACCAGAGCTGCAGCTACTTTAACAACTTTTCTCAGAGGAGTACCAACCAAAGACATTCTAGAGGCTGCTCCTTGAAGTTCTGTTCACACCTTTACAAAGCATAATCATTTGCCTCTCTACTCTAAGTCCAGGGCAGGCTTTACAACTGCAATACTGCAGGGCCTTATAGCCGCACCTAATGCTGTTTAGCTCCAGCCTCCCAACCATAGCTTTGGGATTCTACCCAAATGTAATGACTGCAACAGTGAAACACGAAGAACATAGTAGTTGTGTACACTTACCATAAATGTAGATGTTCGAGTGTTTATTCACTGTTGCAGTCCAGGTTACCCTTGCGCCATCTCCCTGTCATTCTGGAGTTTATCTTTCCTTCTCTATCTTCTACAACCTGTGTGGTGTATTTGCTTGTAGATGAAGGTAAAGTTTATATTGTTGCATGTGTATATATATATATATATATATATATATATATATATATATATATATTTTTTTTTTTTTTTTTTTATACCTTTTTGGGGGCACCTGACATTGGGGGCAAGAAAAACGAAAGAAAATGGCATCGGCTGCATGTTTTATACCCCTGACGACCTGACGTCATGGAAGAGAAGACAGCAACCGACGCAGGACCCAAGACTTTGGAATTCAGGCCGACTCAGGGCAACCTGCCAGCAGATTACCCAAATGTAATGACTGCAACAGTGAATACACTCGGACATCTACATTTATGGTAAGTGTACACAACTGTACTTTTTAGCCTGGATCCAGGGGAAGGGGATGGATAGAACTGTGATTTGGGATATTTTGGCAGTGATTGGTTTGTTTGTACATCTGCTGAGAGTTGGGGACGGTTGGAGGAGTGTGTTGTCTCTTGTTGTGGCAGCTTGTTGGGAATATATATATTTTTTTAATCTGTTTGCTCTCTGTTATTTTCCTGGCTGCTGCATCGCTGAAAGGGAAGGCATTTAGACTTGAAGTTGCAGTGAAGTGAAGCTTTGCTTCAGGTGCATCGCGAGCCTGTGGTATACAACACACACACACACACACACACACACACACACACACACACACACACACACGCTCCCAGGTTGCTATGGTAATGGAGACAGACTGACGATAATGCTTAATGGCTCTGAGGAGCCTCAGAGATGATTCTCGGCAATGACATTTGTGGTTTAAAAAAAAAAAAATATATATATATATATATATATATATATATATATATATATATAAATATAATAAAAGTGCTGTTTTAAACCACATGCACACATATTGATGGTCTCCCAACATGTATTTTGGTCCAAACACATTAAAGATTTACATAAGAGTGGAAACCTGAGTTATTGTGAAAGACTAAGAGCACTTGGTCTTGTGCAGTACCCTTTGCAGTGGTCTGGGAGGTGAGCTTGCTTGGACGTGTTGGGCATATGGGGATAGCTGATTTTAGGAGTGTTTAGGGTTGCCGGGAAGTGCTAGAGAGTCATCAGATTTCCTTCGTGGAAATATCTGTGGGCATGGAAGGTGTGTTGAGTGGTTCACTGGTAGAGTGGCAACTGTATGGAACAGGCCGATAAAATGGTACAAGACAATTATTGGTTTGCGCATTTTAAGAACAGCCTGCAAACACACCACATGAACTAGTGAATGGTATTCTGGCAAAACTGGATGGGCATTGTTGCCCATGCTTGAAGTACTGATATGTGTGTATGTAAGGATGGAAATATACATATAACAAATAAGAAACTGGAAGGGTCTCATAATTTAAAGTCTATGGATTGTACCAACATGCTTGGAAGGAGTTGATAATAAGAATATACATTACAGCTTGTGGTCTCTCAAATAACTAAGCAGCAGCCAAAAAAAAAAAAAAAAGAAACACACAATAGTTATGTAATGTATGATTTTAGTAACTCTAGACCTAAAATATATAATCATCATATAAGATGAAGCAGTCTACTGAATTTAGATATTAAAGACAGGATTTAATAACATGGGCTTGTGTATAATAGCACTACTGTCTTAACGTGTCATAAGTGACGTACACTACATTGAACATCAAGGGGAAGCATGATGATTTTCTTATACAAGAAAGTATGCATAACAAGTCATGTAATTGCTTTAACTTTAATTGTAGTTTTTGTAACACATCTAGACCATATATAATACTTAAGCGGTTACCAAGGTAACTAATGTTTTATGCAGGTCATCAAACTGACAGTGTTGTTCAAGAGAAACAAAAGAAGCCTGAACTTGAAATGTCACAGAATGTAACAGTCATATTCTGAATAAATAGTATTAAATTGACAGTAGGCACTCAGTTTAATAACATGGGCTTGAGTATAACAAGACTACTTTTTTAACTTATCATAAATGACGTACAGTGTATTGAACTTCAAGGGGGGAAGCATGATGATTTTTCTCATATAAGTAAATGTGCATAACAAGTCATATAATTGCTTTAACTTGAATTGTGGTTTTGTAACATATCTTGACCATATACAGTGCTTCAGCTGTTACCAAGGTAATTAATGATGTTCTTCGTTTTTCACTGCTTCAGTCATCACCATTGGGTTATAGCTCGGACGACCCAATGTCTGTCACCCAGGAAGCAACAGCAGCTGCCGAACAAAACCTTGACTCTGGTATTCGGACCGACTGAGGGCTACCATAGCATGGATAAACCCAATGGTGATGACTGCTGCAGTGAGAACACTCAAACACCTGCATTTATGATGTGTACACAACTGTACTTTTTATACATGACTTCAAACTGGCAAAGTTGTTCAAGGGAAACGATAGAAGCCTGAACTAGGAATGTCACAGAATGTAACAATCACATTCTGAACAATTAGTATTTAATTGACAATAATCACTCAGTTTAATGCTTGCTGATTATACAAAATGGAATGATGCCATTTAAATCTAAAAACTTTCAGTATATGTCATAAAATGGCAATTTATGAATATGGAAAGGGAACTTGTAATCATTAATCATAATAAGTGAATGTGTTGCTTTTAACCTATAATTTCACTCATTTTATAATAAGAAATGACAGATATGAAAATCCTTGTGTGTAGGAAATGGGGGAAAGAGGGATGCACTGATAATTAAAATGCACTAATTTTCAGCAATGTTTACATAAAACAGACTTGATGCTTTAAGTAAGTTAGCAACAAACAAACCGTGATTACTCAAATGCTGGCAAACAGTGAAATATAACTTCTGGTATATCCAGTAAAATACACTGTGTTATAAACATTAGGTATAAATATTACCATCTATTTATATTAAGTAATAAGTTTTGAAAGACTTGATCAGTAAGGGTGAATATGTTAAATAACTGTGTGCTATAATCTTTTACTGAGGTTTTATATATGATGCATCCTACTTTACTATGATTGAATTGCTTGTCATCCATCTTTCATGTCAATATTAATTGCTTATACAATGAGACCTTTATCTTGTATTAGAATTCTGTCTTATCTACAACAGTACAGCTGTTCAAAATAATATAAATATTGCCTATTCGTATTACAAATATTCTCCATATTATTCAATTTATGGAACTCAGATGTTCTGGATTGTCAAGGTATGAGTGATAGTCTGCTGGAGTTAGGTTTATCCATCAGATTAGGAATGATTTTCATTCCATGGCTAGGATGGATCTTAGTTTTGTTAACATTTATTAATTAAAATTTATTTCACAAAAACATTTTTAGTATGCCTGACAAAAACATTACTTTATTAGTGAACACTCAAAGTCTAAAACTGATAACTATAAAGTATATGTTTGAGCTTTTAAAGGAAATTATCAGAGGAAAATGTTTAATAGTCACAATAAAACAACAGATACATAGTCTAAATAACCTAAGATGGATTTAAGTTGATCTTTAAATACCAGTGGCTTAAACCATCCTAGCAAGAGATCAAATCTACTGAAATATTTAAAACTGAACAAAGCACAAATTGTTTTCCTTCAAGAAAGTCATTTCAAAACAAATGACAGTTACAAATGGAGTCCTAAGGAATATATGATATTGATGCAATCCACTTATAAGACAACGACAAAAGGGGTAACAGTTTTATGGAAAACAAATGTGATTAAGCCAGAAATAATTTATTAGTATGAAGATAAAGAAGGCCTTATGGCATTAATAATAGTTAATAATAACAGAATATGGACCCTAGCCACTCTATACTGGTTCCCAGGCATTGGATCAGGAACTGTTAAAAAAAACACTTTGATTTCATTTCCAATAATTATAAAGGCAACTTAATATTAGGATGAGATTTTAACTGTATATTTGATATTTCTAAAACTACAAATAAAAGACTACTGTGTACATCTGCTTTATCAAAAGCTTTAAACAAATGGGTGGAATCATTTCATCTTGTAGATACTTTCAGATTTAAAGAAGATGAATCTTTGTTGATTTCCCATCAAGATCACAGATTTGGCACCCAAACTAGAATAGATAAAATATTTGCTCCCCATAACTTACACTCTAAAGTCATCAAGTTCTCAATCACTCCCTGCTCCTTTTCAGACCACAATTCATTGATACTAAAACTTCAACATCGGTACAAGCCATTAATCTTTAAGGTTATTATCTGAATTACAGTTGTTCTTGGATATTAATTACACCGCATAGATAAATAAAATAATATGGGATTCATTAAATGCTAACATATATGGTAAAATCCTAACTTGGTATTTAAAAAAATCAGAGAATGGGATTCTGAATTATTAGCTCTACAATCCAAACTTTTGTCAGTAAAGCTGAAAAAAAATAATTTGGAGATGAAGAAGAAAGTAGAAGTATTAAAGAATAAATACAATTAAATTCTAACACATAAAATAAGTTTAGCTTTAGAAAAACTAAAACTTAATACCGTGGCAACTTCTCCCAAATATCTACATAATTTATCCACAAGAATCAAAATACAATCAAAAGCTAATAACATTAAAAGTATCTTCCATGAAAAGAAAGGGAAAATTGTCTTGGATATAGGTGACATTCTTGATTCCTATAGAATTCACTGTGTGGAACATTTCCAAAAAGAAAATTTACATGTCGATCAATTAAATCTAGATGAAAAAAGTTCTAATATAAAAAAAAAAATACCAGAAAAATTAAAACTAGATCTGCAAGCACCCATATCCTACAAAGAAATTACAGATACAATAAAAGAGGGTAAAATAATAAATTTCCTTCAAAGATACTATCCCTGTTCCATAAAACTCTATTAGAAATTCAGTCACAAGCTTTAATACCACCCTCTTGGAGATATTCCTTGATCACACCAATCCTAAAGGAAAACAAATCCCCAAACCTCTGTACCTCATATAAACCTGTATCATTATTAAATAAAGACTATAAGATATTTATGACAATATTAACTAACAGAATGAAAATACCACTATCCAAAACAATAAATCATGATCAAACTGGATTTATACAGTATATCATAGACACACACATGACAATATTAAAAGGATAATTTCTCTTATAGAGTATGTTAATAAAGAAAATAAACACTCATAATTGTCTTAGATAGCTTAGATATAGAGAAAGCCTTTGGGACTATTTATTCAAAATTCTGGCGTTATTTCAATGTCCTCCTTCCTTTGTTCATCTACTAAAAAATTTATATACAAATAATTTAGCGTACATTAGGTCCTTTCACCTCGGAATCTATACATGTAACAAAAGGTACAAGGATGTCCCATGTTACCAATTCTATTTTCTTGGCTATTGAAATATTGGCATATACAATATGTAACAATACAAAAATCCAAGGAGTAGAAGTTTATGAACAATGCAGTTCTAAAGTAATGCTATTTAGTGATGACATATTAACATTATCCAATACAAAAGAGACTTTAGAAGAATTAGATATTTTAATTGATACATTTTGCAGGACTTCAAGACTCCATTTCAATAAATCAAAATGAAAATTTTTATTTTTAAATAAAAAAAAAAAAGAGTTACAAATGATGGGGAATCCCATTATAGGGAAACAAGAATCTACCTTAAAATATCTGGGATTTGAGTTATGTAAGGATAATAATGAATTAGTCTAAAAAAACTACAATAATATCATCAATACAATTAAAATCTCTGTGGAAAAGTGGAACAAAATAATAACATTTGAAGATGGACTACAGTTAATAAAAATGGTTTTACTATCCAAGATTCTATATATAGCCTTGGCAATACAACTGTTACCAGAACGGAATATACTCAAAGAAATAAACTCATGCCTAATAAAAATGTTATGGTTTGCCAAAAGAAACAGAATAGCTTTAATACATCATATCAGACCATGGAAACAGGGAGGATTAAACTTTCTTGATGCAGAAACCTATATAAAAGCATCAGTATCTAAAACAATCTCAGATTGGATAAGTCCAAATTATTCTGCAAATTGGAAAGAATTACTAACTATAAAATCAATAAATGATTTTGATTTACCAAAAATTCAAATAATGGATAAAAACAGTTTGACATGGCACATATGCATTAGTATGAAATATAACATAACTACGCCCACTAAAACCCGTATGATTAATTATTACATTAACTCATTTAGGCAAATTATTAATGCAAATATAGATTTAAAAATCTGGTTTGATCTTTTAACACCATTCATAGTTAAAAAGAGCTATCCACATAAAATATACAGAGAAATAAAAATTCTTGGGAACAGAAAGGATTTGTTTATTGGTTTCAATGCATCAAAGAACTAAGTGTTCTGGATATGCAAACAATAGAAACAACATACAAAATTCCGCATCAAGATTGGCTAACCATGCAAAGCATTCTGGCGTATTTGCAAGATTTCATAGGTTTATAGGTAGGTACTAGGGTATTGGCCCTAGGGCCTATATAAGCCTAGCCAAAAAGGTACCCTGGCTTTCATCACCAAAGAAAATTATTTTCCTGTGCTCCTGTTAAGCAAAGCCACAAAGGTGATCCCCGGGATGAATTTCCTATTTCCCATCCAATCAGCAAGATTTTTCTTGAAGTGTCTAATGAGGAGCTTTGTTTGATATAGATAGGTAGTTTGTTCCGGGGTATGGGAAGTCTCAGGGACAGGAATCTATCCCTCCAGCATGTTCTGTTTATTGTAGTGACAAGGTTCAAGTCCCTAGAGCGTGTAGCTCGGAGGGATTGTGATTTTTTTTTAAGTGGAGCATGTCTAACAGCTCTGGGTTTGACATAGCTTTGTATGTTAGGCAGAGATCGCCTCCGAGTAGGCGATATGCGATGGAGTAAAGCAGAAGTTATGTTAGACTGTCTGTGTAGGGCATCTGTTTGAGGCTGGTAATCCTCTTTGTGAGGTATTCCTGCAGCCTTTCCAGTTGTAGATGTCTAGTGAGGTACGTACCAAAAGGGGCGTTGTACTCTATAATGGGTCTAATGAGTGATGAGTAGAGGGGACCATTAACCTCTTTTTTTCCTGGGAGAGAAACCTTTTGTGATGAGATGCATCACATAGAAGGATTTCCTGACTACTGTGGTGATGTGATTATCAAAGGAGAGATTACTGTCCACCTGTATTCCAAGGTCTCTTATCACACTTTCGGTGTTAAGTAGACTACCACCTATGTGGTAGCTCATGGGTACAGAGTTTTTACCAAAGGGGATGACAATGCACTTTTTGGCATTGAGCTTGAAGCCATGGCTTTGACACCAGGCACATGTCTCAGTGAGGCCTTTTTTTAGGATGTCCACATCGATGTTCTTCGTGTTTCACTGTTGCAGTCATTACATTTGGGTTATCTGCTTGCAGGTAGCCCACAGTCGGCCTGATTAACAAAGTCTTGGGTCCTGCGTCGGTTGCTGTCACTTCTTCCATGACGTCAGGTCGTCAGGGGTATAAAGCATGCAGCCGACGCCATTACATCAGTCTTTCTTGCCGTGTGGTGCCCGAAGCAGAAGCAGTTCGCAAGTGCCGATCGGCCAACTCCTGAAATTTTCGTTTTCGAGTTTCAGAACCGAAGTCTTCAACTAAAAGCGAAGTACCCTGTTGGGGAAACTTTTTCTTGCTCCTTACCGATGTCAGTAAAATTTAATGATTGCATTACTTGTGGAAGGCAAATACCTCATAAAGATTTTCATTCGTACTGTATTCCTTGCCTAGGCCCTGACCACGACGTACCTTGCTGTCGGTTTTGTGCTTTATTTAATCAGCACACTATCCGTTGTCGGTACATTTTCGCCTCTAAATATATCGGTTCTCTGTTTAATTATCCAGAAATGTCTGCGATTAGCCATCCGACTACCAGGATTCTAAAAAAAATGCAAAGATAGACAGAGACAGGCTGCCCAGGTCCAAAACTGCTGATGACGCTTCTCCTAAGCCAGTCGCCAGTTCGCCGATACTCAGTGTGGCGTTTTCGCAGCCCCTGATACCCGCTACTTCTGATTCGCAGGCCTCTACTGAGACCCATTCGGAGTCTGGTATGCCACGAGATACTTCATCTATTGAACCCGCGGATGTCTCTACCTTGGATGGGTCCGGAGCCGCTGTGCAGGCACCGGCTTCTGAGGATGTATTCAGGCCTACGGACTTGCATATTAAACCGACGCTTCCTTCTTCTCTTAGGCCTAAATCTCGAACCATGCTTAAAAATAGACGCCCAGGCCACATGCTTTAGCCTGTATGCCCAAAAAACAAATAAGAATGGCTGAAGATCTAATAACTCTAATCAGGGTTAGCCAACCCCCCCCCCTCTTTCTAAGAGGCCTAGGACTGAAGTGGTTTATGAATCTTTTGACCAGGATTCTGTTTTTTCTAATTCTTCTGATGATCTGGATTTGACCTTATCTTCTTATGAGGATTCTGATGCAGAGGACTCCATTCCCTCTGCTTCCACTCCAGAGGATTTTTCTTTTGGGGAAACCTTACATACTAAAGCCAGGATTTTTCTGATTCAAAAAAGAGGCTTAGGGATTTCTTACTCCTACTTCAGCATAGGCCTTTAGCTATTCATCCTGTACTAGACATTGTTGATGATGCCTTTTCGGAATCTAGTTTGGCCCCTGATTCCTTGTCTCCTGCTCCCAGAAAACAAGACTGATACTACAGGGTCCCTGAGTCACACAACTTCCTTTTTAAAAATCCTGTTGCGGATCCAGAGACTATTTCACAGGGGCACAAGGGCATTAAGGCTTCTACTGCTAAAAATCCTACCCCTTCTGATAGAGACTCTAGGACGTTGGATAGATGGGATAAGAAGGTTTACACTTCTGCAACCTTTGCCATTAGGGCTTTAAACTGCCAGTTTCATATATGTTAAAGTATCAGCAACATGTTATTGGAGTGCTTAAACAGAAAATGATGTTGATTCCTGACTGTGTGGAAAATAAAGAATTACAGGATTTAATGCATTCTGCTGAACAACTTGGAAAACATGCTTTGCAATGTGGTTTTGATTCATTAGAGGCCTCTTGCAAGGCCGCTGTTACTAGGTCTGTGCTCAGAAGGCATGTTTGTCTTAAGGAACAGTCTTTGCCTGATCATGTTAAAGCTAAATTGTTGGATGCTCCCTTAAATCAGGACTGCCTGTTTGGCAACCAGGCTGACAAAGTTCTTAAAAAGATGGAAGATAAAGCTAAATCTGTGCAAACTGTTGAAGATTTCTTACAAGTTCAGCCTGCTAGATTTAGTAGGCACTGGCCCTCTAAAAATTGGTCCTTTCCAGCCCCTTCCAGGTCTTCTCAAGCCAAACCCAGACATAGCAAAATCCCCAGGTTTCAGTCCCAGGGGACACACAGGACTAAGCAGTGGGGGGCCTCCACTTCCAAATCTGGGAGTAATAAGACTCCCCCCTATGGTAAACTGTCTCACTGACTTCCTTTTTAAAATTTCCAAGCACTTATCAACTGACTGCCCCTTTGGGGGGAACGATTGCTCTTCATGCAAAGAACTGGGAACTCATTACCCAGGACAAATGGGTTTTAAATATAGTTTCCCAGGGATACAGATTTCACTTCCACACATTGCCAACACCATGCAGGTGGCCAGACCTCCCCCCAAATCATTGGTCAGAGGCCCAAAAACAAGTACTGTCTCTCTTAAGTATGGGGGATATTCATCTGGTACCAGAAGAGGAAAAGGGAGAAGTTTTCTACTCGAGACTTTTCCTGGTACCCAGAAAAGACAATTCATGGCGTCCTATCCTGGACCTATCTACTCTAAACACCTTTTTGGAGATTCAAAAATTCAAGATGCTGACTCTTCACCAAGTACTTCCTATGCTAGGCAATGATGCCTAGTTGGCAACTCTAGTTTTAAAAGAAGCATACCTGCACATCCCAACTGGGGAATCTTGCAGAAGATACCTATGCTTCAAAGCAGGCTACTCTGCACTGCCCTTTGGTTTATCTGCTGCACCCAGGGTATTCACAAAGTGCCTAGCTCCAGTTTTTGCATTTTGCAGGAAAGGAAATATTCAAATATACCCATATCCGGACAATTGTCTAATTCCAGCAGAAAACCAGGACAAACTTTTGAGTCATCTGGCCTTTGTACAAAGGGTTCTAATTTGTCTAGAGTACACCGTAAATGAAAAAAAAATCACACCTGGTACCCTGTCAACAAATTATATTCTTGGGAGCAAGCTTGAATGTAACTTCCCAGATGGCTTACCTCACTCAAGAGAAACAAATTCATTTGACAACCTACTTCAAACAAGTGGCCACAAAAACCTTGCTATCTGCAAGACAAATACTGCAAGTCTTGGGGTTCATGGCCTCCTGCATTCTTCTAATTCCATATGCAAGACTGCATATGAGGAAACTACAGTGGTATCTAAAAAGCCTATGGTGTCAACATTCTCAGGATCTAAAAGCAATGATTCCTATCCTACCTTGCCTATGCCTAGAGTTCCCTTGGTGGGCAGAGGCCTGCCACCAAAACAGGGGACTACCATTTACATTACCCCCTGCCACACAAATCTTAACAACAGACGCATCAGACTATGCATGGGGGGCTCACCTGGCAGGGAAGTGCATTCAGGGCAAATGGAACCCAAGTCAAATGCACCTGCATATCCATCAAAAAGAAATGTTAGCTGTACAGAATGCTCTGACAGCCTTCAAGGACCACATTCTTCCAGGACAACTAATGGTAAAGACGGACAACACCACTGTTATGTGGTACATAAGCAGGGGGGTGCACATTCTTACCCCCCTCTGCAGACTAGCCAATGGCATTGTGGAACACAGCCTTGAGCTACTAAGTACACCTACAAGCTCAGTTCCTGCCAGGAAAATTAAATACACTGGCAGACGGACTGAGCAGAAACCTCATGGACCCACACGAGTGGAAACTGGAACCAAGAATTTTCAACATATTGACAAGCAAGTGGGGGAGCCCTGAATTAGACCCGTTTGCCTCTCCCCAGAACTACCAGTTGGACACATTTTGCATGTGGATTCCCCACAAACAAGCCTGGAAGTGGATGCTCTGTCCTTCAGATGGAAAAACCCATCAGTCTATGCCTTCCCCCCTCTGCCTCTGCTCTCCAGAGTACTACTAAAAATCAAACAGGACAAACCAAGGATGATTTTGATTGCTCCAGACTGGCCACGTCAACACTAGTACCCCCTCCTGCGCAGTGTGTCACAGTTTTCCCCATGTCACCTGCCTCAGACTCCTTCCCTGTTGTCTCAGCAGGAGAACCAGATTCTGTCCCCTCAGCTTCAAACACTGAACCTTGCAGCCTGGCTAATTACATAATCTCTTCTTTACCTTCCCTCAGTAAACCTGTGATGGATATCATTTTAGAGGCAAGGAGGTCTAGCACTAGAAAATCCTATGCTGAAAAATGGAAAATATTCTGTGCCTGGAACCAATCTCAAGGGATAAGCACAGCAGTGCCCAATTTACCTCAGATTTTACAATACTTAATGGAGATGCTTCACAAGGGCCTGTCTTTTTCCTCCATTAAAATCCACGCCTCAGCCATTTCAGCTAATTGTAACACAGAACCCCCTTCCCTCATCCACTGCTCAAGCAGTTCCTCAGAGGGGCCAAATATTTGAGACCACCCAGGAAAGGTCTAATCCCAGCCAGGGACCTTAACTTTGTTTTGGAGAAACTCACTCTACCTCCTTTTGAGCCAGCTGCTACTGCAGATTTAAAATTTCTTTCTTAGAAAACAGCTTTCCTTTTAGCAATCACTTCAGCTAGAAGGGTATCTGAATTACAGGCCCTTATTGCAGTGGAGCCTTTCATCATCTTTCATGCGGACAGGGTGTCCCTCAGAACCAATCCATCCTTCGCGCCCAAGGTGATATCCAGTGTGGCTCTTAATCAGTCCATTCATTTGCCAACCTTCCTTCCCAATCCACAGAACAAAGTGGAACGGATACTGCATTCCTTAGATGTGCACAGACAACTCAGATTCTACTTGGACAGGACTAAGCTTCAAAGGACATATGAACAACTGCTGGTAGCATTTGCTGCAGAGGGGAAGGCTATTTCAAAGCAAACCATTTCTAAATGGATAGGCCTTTGCATTCATTTCTGCTATAAGCACTATGGAAAACCTATCCCCCAGGGGGTCAGACCTCACTCCACCAGGGCTGCATCTACCTCTACAGTCGTTCTCAGAGGCATCCTTACCAGGGACATCCTAGAAGCTGCTACCTGGAGTTCTGTACATACTTTCACCAAGCATCATCATTTGCCAGTTTTCTCTAAATCCACAGCTGGTTTGCCACTGCAGTCTTGCAGGGCCTTATAGCTGGTCCTAATGCTATCTAAATTCCTCCTTCCAACCATAGCTTTGGGAATCTACCGAAATGTAATGACTGCAACAGTGAAACACTAAGAACATAGTACAGTTGTGTACACTTACCATAAATGTCGACATTAGAGTGTATTCACTGTTGCAGTCCTGGTTACCCTCCCTCCAGCCCCCTAACTTCTTTTGGCTATACCTCTACTTTATTTTACTATGCTTAAAAGCCTTTTTGGTGTATTTGCTTTTTTGTTGAAGGTATATCATTGTACTTTTATATTTAATTGCTCCCCATTAGGGGGGCACCTGACATCTGGGGCAAGGAAAAACTGATGTAATGGCATAGGCTGCATGCTTTATACCCCTGACGACCTGATGTCATGGAAGAAGGGACAGCAACTGACGCAGGACCCAAGACTGGTAATCAGGCTGACTGTGGGTTGCCTGCAAGCAGATAATCCAAATGTAATGACTGCAACAATGAATACACTCTAACATCTACATTTATGGTAAGTGTACACAACTGTACTTTAGGAGTTTCAATTATGGCTCCTAGTTTGCAGTCATTAGCGAACTTCGTTAGCCAAAGACCTTCTGTGTTAGCCTGTACTTCAGAAAAGTAGATAAACAGGAGAGGACCCAGGACTGAACCCTGTGGTACTCCACTTGTCACTGGTCTGAAGTCGGATATGGAGTCTGCTACTTTCACAGTGTGGGTTCCGTCATTGAGCCAGTTGGCAACCCATCTTGTGACATAGAGATTTATACTCCTCTATAATTCCAGAGTTGGGGATGGTGTCAAAAGCCTTGGCGAGATATAGATAGGATGTTTGAACCACCTTACACTCGTCTACAGCTTTGGTGACTGCTTCAAAGAAGTCTGTCATGTTTAGGAGACATAATCTGCCTTTTACAAACCCTAACTGGGTGGGGTCCAGAGTTGGAGATTACCAGTGTCTTTGTGTATAAGATCCATGATGCGTTCCATGGCCTTGCAGACCAGGCTAGTTAGGCTAATGGTGCAGTAGTTCCTGGGGTCTGTGGTGGCTCCCCCTTTGTGGAGTGGGATAATATTTGCTGTGCACCATTCAGTGGGCACAAAGCCCGAGGTGAGGCTAAGGTTGAACATGGTGCTCAGGTGGGGTGCCAGTTCATTCTACAGTTCATGTAGAACACAGCCTGGGATGTTGTCAGGTCCCATTGATGCTGTGTTCTTGGCTTTGGCGAGTGTGGTTTTTACCTGTGCAGCCATGATTACAGGAACTTTGCATTCTTCTGGTATAGAGATGGGCCCTTTATGGGGTGAGAGGGGGGCAAAGTTAGCATTGAACCTGTTTGCCAGGATGTTGGCAATATCAGTTGGTTCTTGTATATTTAGTGCCATTGTGCTGTAACTCGGAGCAGATCTGAGTGTTGCCATTGAGATTCTTGACATAGCTGTAGAATGCTTTGTGGTTGTCTTTAGAATCAGTGGCGATTTTGCTTTCGTAACCAGCTTTGGAGGATTTTATGAGGTATCTCAGCTTCTTACTGAGGCTGACCAGGGAGTTCCTCCAATCATGGGACTTTTCTCTTTTTTGCAACAGTTTCTTTCTTCTTTTGTAGAGTTTGTTGATGTCAGGGGACCACCAGATTGGCTTCCTTTTTTTTTTTGGAAGATAGCATCTTGGTTCTGTTATGAATAGCATGATCCATGCCCTCGTATAAGTGCTTATAAAGTGCTTTTGTGTAGGATTCGGCAGTCGTACCTCTATTGCCCATCTGCATGGGTGTTGTGAAGTTTGCCACTTCTGTCTTAAGCGAGAACTTTTTTACGGTGGTTTCCCTAATGGGGGGGTGGGGGCAGGATGTGGATGTCTAGGGTGATTAGCTTGTGGTCGGATCTGACCAAAGAGGAGTTGACCTTGTGCAGAACAGTGGTCGCCCATGTTGGTAATGACCAGGTCTAGGATATTGCTGCCGCTGGTGAGGGTGTGGATAAGTTGATCCAAGGCATTGGAATTTATGAATTACAGAAAACGTTGAGCAAAAGAGTTGGTACATGAGTAGTTTTCCCAGTTAATGGTGGGGTAGTTGAAATCACCCATTATTAGGGTGTTGGATTGTACCCTTATATTTTCCAGTGTATCAAGAAATGAGGAGTCTGAATCCTTGGGTATGGTGGGGGGATCTGTAGCAAGTTATAATTTGGATTGTGGTCTTGCCCAGAGTTAGTAGCTGTTGGATAATCTCGGATGCATTATGCTGAGCAACTAACCTGGAGGTGTGGATATTCTTAATGAATATGGGCACGCCTTCGCCTGTAGTGTTTTGGTCCAGGTTAGGTGGCCGAAAGGTGTGGTATGAATTATAGCCTGGTAATGCAGGGGTGCTCTCTGGAGCCTTGAACCCAGGTCTCCTGTCACTGCACAGATGTCTATGTTCTCCATTTTAATGAGTGCCTTGAGTGAATGCATTTTGAGGTTTAGACTTCTAGCATTGAGTAGCATTACCCTCAGATTTTGCTTGCTTGTACCTGTTACGGTGGTGAATTTATCATTTGAACCTTGCCTAAAAAAGGCACTATAGGGCTGGCAAGAGCCTTAGCCAGTGTCCAGAATCCCAAGGGTGACAGGTGCAGTCCATCTCTGGCAAAGCATCGTGGTCTGTCAGTCATGTCATCCCAGGCAGACCAATACTGGATCCTCTTAGAATGACACCAGAAGCTTAGCCAGTTGTTGAAGTCAGTCATTTTGTCCTACTACTGTGGTATCATTCTGCATGATGGCAGGAGGCTACTCAGGGCTAGGGTCATACCTGCCTGTGCTACACGATCGGAGAGCTCCTCCATGTCTCTCTTCATGTAGTCCAGGGAGGTACGTCTCAGGTCATTCACACCAACATGGACAATGACAGACTCATATTTGTACTTGTTGTGGAGTGACCCGAGTGTGTGCATTATGTGGCGGATCCTGGCACCCGACAGGCAGCTGACAATAACTTTTTTTCCTTATTTAGCCTGGTGAGTGGAACACCAGTGTGCCTGACTATAGAGTCACCTATGACTAGAGTGCTGGGTACGTTGTGTCTTATGGGCTGTGGTTGAGTGGCGCACTGAGTTTGTGGGCTATGCCATTTGGGTTGTGTTGGGGGGGTGGAGGTTGCTTGTGTTTCTGCTTTGGGAGTCTCTGTTGCTTGAGCAGATTTTTATTGAGAGCCTCCTCGAATGTAGGTGTGTGTTTCTTGTTTAAATGTGTATGTTTTGGTGGTGTAGGTTTTGAGGTTCTATGTGATGAGTGTGGTGTGGTGCAAGTGCTTACCTTCTTGACTGTCTAGTCCAGTCTTGAAGAGAGTTTTGCTTCCAGTTTGGCTATACAAATGCATCTTTCACAGGTTGTAGTGTTGGGTGGTAGGAGGAGAGGGTTGTCTGTGTACATTAGGCAGTTGTTGCATTTCCCCATGATGCCCAGATTCATCAGGTAGACAGGAGAAAACACCGGGAGCTAACCCTTAGACATGCCTGGATATGTGCTTATTTATTAAGTACTAAAAACTGTTTTCCTCTAGACAAGTGAGGAAAGTTGAGTGCTGTAGTAATTTGTAGCTTTAGTGCTTACGAGTTCTGAGCAAGTGGTGAGCTCAAAGAAGTAGATTTTAGTGCTAAAACTAAAAAACTGGCTTGTTTTAAGGGACAATTTTGAAGAGCAGACTTTATGGCCGGGAATAGTTTAACCCTAGCTAAGCGGCGATGCATAAAGTGCATATATATATATATATATATATATATATATATATATATATTTTTTTTTTTTTTTTTTAAATATAACAGAAGCAAATGAGCAAACTGATTTAAACAAATTAACCAATAAAAAGCTAAAAACTGAGCCCCGTTCCAGCAGTCTTCGATCAGACAAGTTCTAACTGCACACTCCTGCCACTAGGGTGCAGGGGAACCTTCTCCAAAAAAAGATGGTCTGGATTAGTGCTCAGGTTGTACAAACAAAGCTAGATTCAGCAAGTCTGAATTTAGTGTATGCTACAGCAAACAAGGCGTACCAATTTCAGAAAGAAACAGTTCAAAATAAGCAGGCACAATAAGCCTTTAACCAGAATAATTAGTAAATCTTCATTTAAAGAAATACCTAAACTTACGAAATACCTATATGAAATCATATATAATGATTATGACATGGGAAGTAGTATTTCGAAATTTTACAAGATATTGATAAATTATAAAACAACACCCAAAGCCTCATACTGGAATTATTTAACAAAAGGACACTCATTACAGGTAACTGAAGAAATTAAATCAAATATTTTATTATCAATAAAACATGCATCCTTTACACAATACTGGAAAGTTTTTAATTGGAAATGCTTTCACAGAGCATTCTTAGCTCCAGATAGAATTACTGAAATTAATAGAATTACTAAAGTTAATTCTTCCACAAAAGGAATATGTTGGAGGTGTGAGCAAATACACCGTGTCGGATCCTACTCTCCCACTTGGGACTTTGGTGCAGGTGAGTTCAGTGCCCACATCAGTTTTGGAGCCATCGCCTTTGATGCCGGGGACATCTCCAGGCTCTTTGGAGCCGGAGACCCTCTTGGGCTGGGATCACGGTGCCTTTGAGGTGATGTGTGCTGTCCTCCCACACCGCTCCACCCTTGGCTTCAGCTGCTCTGTCCCCTTCGTGGCCAATGTCTACTTCCACACCACTCCGCCATCCAAAGTGTAGGGAACCAGTGTCCCAGGACACCCCCGTGGGTGACCCCCCCCTTCTGAAACCTCCCCAGAGTACCCCTCTGAAGAGGTCGCTCAGAAGAGGACTTGTAAGAGGAAGCATTTAGACTCTTCTGAGTTTCTCACATCAGACACTGACTTGGAAGACTCAGAACGGTTCCCACGGTCCCCCTTGGAGGATGTCTCTATTTCAGACATCCTGGAAATCCTCAAGCAGAGGGGTGGCTGGAAATCCCTTTCCCCTTCTGAAGACGAGTCTGTGTACCTGGAGGCATTAGACTCCCAACCCTTCACCTCTTAGGTGCCTTTTCCTTTCGACCAGCTGCTGGGGGTGGTCAGTTGAAAGGCTTGTTGCTCTAAAGAATCTATGGAACCGATTCCGAGGAGACCCAATAAGTTTCACAGCACCAGAAGACCAACTTTTCCTGACTAAAGGTGCTCCAGTTGATGCTGTGGTGGTTGTGGCAGCCACAAAGAAGGAATTACCAGAAGCAACTTCTGTCTATCCACCGAATAAGGAGTCCCGTACGAAGGACAGATACGGGAAGTGTGCGTTTTCATCAGCGTCCTTTACTCTTAGGTCACTGAATTATTTGTCTCATTTCACTCGTCTCCAGAGGGATCTCCTCAAAAAACTAGGAGGTATTCTCCAGGATCCTACAGATGTGGGAGCTTCAGACAAGACAGTTTCCCAGCTTGCGACCTTGTCTTCTATAGTCAACTCCTCCATATGGCTTGTCTCTTATGCAGCCGATGGAGCGAGCAGAGCAGCAGGCACAGTAATTGTCTTACGGAGACATTCCTGGACACACCTTTGTGAGTTTGCAGAGCCCTTCAAGTCCTCCTTTACCAACTCCTCATTTGATGGGTCATCATTGTTCGGGCCCAAGGTAAAAGAGACTCTTACCAGGTGTGAGCAAGATGGCGAAACTCTCTCTACCGTGGGAGTATGTTTCTCCAAGCCTACTAGACCTTATCCCAAAGGTAAAAATGAGGGAAAATGTGATTCCGGAAATCCCAGGGAGCTGCGCCTGATGCGCGTGATGACTTTTCTCCCAGGGGCAGAGAGGGAAACAGTAATGGGAGATGCCACCCTTGCGGCAGAGGAGGTCTGCAGAATCAGGACGACAGAGATACGTTCTGTGGTAGGCCCTTCCAGTGCTCCTGAAAGGAGGCCTGTCTGTCCACCTCTGGAGGCAGTCAGGGGCAGATTGTCACTGTACCCAGAAGCCTGGCAAAGTATCACAAAAGACACATGGGTACAGTCGATAATATCCAGGGATACAGCATTCCTTTCTCCCTGCCACCTTTACCCAGGAAATGAAAGTCAATCCCAGATGTGCCACCCAATCTACGGGATCAAGCAAACCTAGAAGTTCAAAGGTTGCTAGAAAAACGAGTCATCCAAGAAGTCCCAGCAGACCAAATTGGATCCGGAACTTACTCAAGGTTCTTTTTAGTTCCAAAGAAAACAGGGGACTGGAGGCCCATTCTGGATCTCAGCATTGTGAACAAGTCTGTCAAGAAAACAAAGTTCTGGATGGTGACACTGTAGTCCATTCTTCCCTTTCTGGGAAAGGACAATTGGATGTGCTCCATCGATCTCCAGGATGCGTACTTCCACATCAAGATGGACAGGCGATCCAGGAGATATCTACACTTCCGGCTGGCAGCCAGTCATTACCAGTTCAGAGCTCTGCCCTTTGGTCTCTCTATAGCACCCAGAGTGTTCACCAAATGCATGGCAGTTGTTACGGCTCACCTGAGGCATCTAGGATTCCGGGTGTTTCCATATCTAGATGACTGGCTCCTTACCACCACTGAGCATCGACTAATTAGGGCAAGAGACACCACAATTCATCTCTTCTCAGAGCTAGGAATCATTATAAACTACGGAAAATCTGCCTTGTTGCCCTGTTGATGTATTAGATTTATAGGATCAGATTTAAATACAAACGACATGTTAGCAAAATTGCTTCGGGGAGGGAGTGTCAACCATACATCTTCAGGTGACCGTCAGGAGCAAGAAGATTCAAGCAAGATTTATTCTCAAAGTGCTAGGCTCGATGGTGGTAGCGATAACACTAGTTCCTTTGGCACGATTCCATATGAGGATATTGCAGTGACTTCTTTTTACTCAGTGGTCCATGCAGAATCCACCCATGTCACACGAGATTCTGATCATGGAGACCTGCAAAGAGGGTCTACAATGGTGGCTTCAGTGTACGCAAGTAACCATAGGCAAGGCCATTCGTCCTTCCCCATCCAGTAGCCACAGTGACCACAGATGCTTCCCAGATAGGGTGGGAGAGTATTATCTGGGCCAGACTGTTCAAGGAACTTGGAAACAACACAAATACCACCTGCACATCAACATCCTGGAGATGAGAGCGGTGCTTCTGGTGTTGTAAGCACTCCAGGGCTCCCTACCTACAGGGACAATTGCAATTCAAACAGACATGTCCGTAGTGTAGTACATCAACAAACAAGGTAGAAACGGATCTTACCCCTTGTGTCGAGAGGCTCAGAGTGTGGCAGTGGGTGATGTTTTCTCAGTGCTTTCTGATTGTAATGCGCATTCTGGGGAGATCCAGTGTCATAGTGGACAAGCTAAGCAGGGCAATTCTGATGCCAGACGAGTGGACCTTGAAGCAGGAAATTGCGAATCATATTTTTTGCAAGTGGGGCCAGCCTTGCTGCAACCTTATTGCCACGTCCATCAATACCAAATGCAGCAGCTATTTTGCTCTGGTCTCCCAACCGAGACAGTCACCCAGGGATGCACTTGCTCATGATTGGCTCCCCAGGACTTCTTTTATGCTTTTCCCCCATTTCCTCTAATACCCAAAGTTCTTCAGAAAGCAAAATCGCTGGGTTGCAAGGTAATCCTCATTGCTCCGTACTGGCCTAGTCAAATTTGGTTCCCCTTCCTATGGCCCCATCTCCAGGAGGAGCCTTGGATCCTGGACCCAGATCTCCTGGTGCATCAGTCAGGAATGCTCCACCCTTCTGTTCAGACCCTCAAGCTGACCACTTGGTGTCTCCACTTCTCGTCTTAGACAGGCTTCTTGACATTTCCCCAGCAGTACAACACATTTTGATCTCTTCTCAAAATCTACAAGAAAGCTTTATGCTAGCAAATGGAAGAGGTTCTCTTGTTGGGCAGTCAGAAATCATATTGACCCTTTTACTGCACCCATTTTGAAGATCCTGGAATTTCTAACTGAGACGTTTAACCAAGGGGCAGCTGCAGCTAACATCTGAGTTCAGCTGGCTATTATTTCCACTTATGTAGGAGAAATGGGTTCCAACGTTATGTCCCACAGGTTATGCAAAGCTTTCCTGAAAGGTACTATCCTGTTGAGACCTCCAATAAGAGAACCACCTCCTCCTTGGGATCTAAACTTAGTTCTGGCTGGCTTGATTCTCCCTCCTTTCGAACTGGCTGCTACTTGTTCTTTGAAGTTCTTGACTTGGAAAATCTTCTTGACTGCCATTACCTCAGCTAGGAGGGTATCAGAATTACAAGCTCTCTCCATTCGTCCCCCTTATTTAATTTTTCACAAAGACAGAGTTTCTCTCAGAACCAATCCTTCCTTCCTACCAAAAGTTTTCTTTGAGTCAAATTTAAATCAGTCAATAGAACTTCCCGTTTTCTTCCCTAATCATGGCACCAAGGCAGAATATGAACTCCACCAACTGAATGTTTATAGGCAGTTACATTTCTGCTTGCAGAGGACAAAAGAATTAAGGAAGTCCGACCAATTGTTTATCTCATTTTCAGAAAACAGAAGGGGGAACTTCAGTCTCAAAAGTAACCTAATTGAAATGGCTTACAGACGCCATCACTTATGTTTATAGTTCACAGCGCAATCAACTGCCAGGAAAAATTCAAGGGCATTCATCTATAGCATTGTGTACCCCTACTGCATTTCGAGCCAGATTCTCCGTGGACTCAATCTGTGTGGCAGCTACTTGGGTTAATCCTCATACCTTCAGCACTCTTTACAAGGTAGATGTGGCCTCCTGGAACAGGGCATCCTTTGTTTCCACTGTTCTGAAGAGTTTATTCCCTTGAGCCACCTGAGAAAGAAGGTGCAGGGGACGCTGTCCCAACAAGCAAGAATGAAGGCAAGATAGGGTCAACATAACATAAAGAAGTTATGTACTCACCATAACGTTCCATGTTTGTTGTCCATGATCTCACCTTCTTTCTTGCATCCCTTCCCCCTTCCTGGAGGATTGAGATGAATTCTCTGGTGTTTGGCTATATGTTCATAGGTTCATACTAGGCTATCTGCCATAGGGCATTTATAAGCCTAGCCAGAGTGTGTTTGGCTTTCGCCACCCATTTTAAATTAATTTTGCTATGCCCTTTTTCGAGGTTAGTATACTGTGCCTCTGTCTAACAGTGACAGAAGTGATACCTGGGGTAAACCTACGATCTGCCATCCACTTATCAAGATTCCTCTTGAAGAGAGTCAATGAGGGACTTTGCCTAACCTGGACTGGGATTTTATTCCAGAGTGAAGGGAGACTCTGGGTTATGAATCTGTCCCTCCAGCATGTCATTTATTTCAGTGCTGAGGTTCAAGTCTCTCGAGCGCATAGCTCGATGGGATTTGGATTTTCTGAGGTGCAGCATGTCCATTAATTCCGGGTTGGACATGGCTTTATACGTCAGGCACAAATCGCCTTTGAGCAGGCGGTATGCCACTGAGTAGAGCTGGAGTTTCTTTAACCGGGCAGCATATGGCATCTGTTTGAGCCCTTTGATCCTCTTGGTGAGGTACTTTTGGGGTCTTTCCAGTTGCTGCAGGTGTCTGGTAAGGTACATCCCAAAAGGAGCATTGTACTCCATTATGGGCCTGATGAGGGATGAGTAAAGAGGCACGATGACCTCCCCTGATCTAGATGTGAATCCCTTCATGATTAGGTGGGCTATATAAAATGTTTTTCTAACCACTTTGGCCACGTGGTTGTCAAATGAGAGATTGCTATCAACTTGGGTCCCCAGGTCCCTAATTACTTCTTCTGTACTTAATGGATTACCACCTGTGTGGTAATTTGTGGGCACTTTGATTTTGCCAAAGGGGATGACTATACACTTTTTGGCGTTTAGCTTGAGGCCATGGCTCTGGCACCAGTTGTCTGTTTCTATGAGGCCCTTTTGGAGGATGCTTGTGTCGGCTGGACTATGTGCTATGTTTCCCTTCCTGCCTCATGAATTGTATAGGTTTAGGGTCTATTTACTGTTGTCTTGGTGGTATTGATAGGTATATATGTCTGTGTGTGTGTGTCTGTGTGTGTCTGTGTCTGTGTGTGTCTGTGTCTGTGTGTGTCTGTGTCTGTGTGTGTCTGTGTCTGTGTGTGTCTGTGTCTGTGTGTGTCTGTGTCTGTGTGTGTCTGTGTCTGTCTGTGTCTGTCTGTGTCTGTGTCTGTGTGTGTCTGTGTCTGTGTGTGTCTGTGTCTGTGTGTGTCTGTGTCTGTGTGTGTCTGTGTCTGTGTGTGTCTGTGTCTGTGTGTGTCTGTGTCTGTGTGTGTCTGTGTCTGTGTGTGTCTGTGTCTGTGTGTGTCTGTGTCTGTGTCTGTCTGTGTCTGTGTCTGTCTGTGTGTGTGTCTGTCTGTGTGTGTGTCTGTCTGTGTGTGTGTCTGTCTGTGTGTGTGTCTGTCTGTGTGTGTGTGTGTCTGTGTGTGTGTGTGTCTGTGTGTGTGTGTGTCTGTGTGTGTGTGTGTCTCTGTGTCTCTGTGTCTCTGTCTCTCTCTGTCTCTCTCTGTCTCTCTCTGTCTCTCTGTCTCTGTCTGTCTCTGTGTGTGTCTGTGTGTGTGTGTGTGTGTGTGTGTGTGTGTGTGTATATATATGTATATATATATATATATATATATCTATAGATATAGATACGCACACACACATTTAGTCTAGTGTTCTGGGTTATCCCAAATGAGATCTGGGTAACTCGCGCTAGGCATGTTGAGATAGGGTCTAGCCTTGAGCCAGTGGAAGCTTTCGAGCTTTAGAATGCGGCCGAGTCAGAGTATCTGCTCCGAACCAACAAGCAAGAAAGAAGGCAAGACAATGGACAACAAACATGGAACATTATGGTGAGTACATAACTTCTTTATAATTACATAGCCTAGATGCCAGCAAAGAAGACATTTGGAGAAAGAAAGATAAGCTCAACTAGAAAAGGAAAATAAAAACAACTATTACTGTGAAAAATATTGCAAATGTTAACCAAAAAGCGTTTCAGGTGACAGAAAAAGATGGTCCATGAAATTTTCACAAACACCTGCTCGTAAACCAGTAATCCACATAGGTATTATTGTAAATCCATTGCAAACAGCAACTCTAGGTGCAAATGAAAAACATGTTTATTAATCAGTTACTTAAAATAAAATGAAAATATAAAATTACACACTCCGTTAAGTGCTTTCATCTTAAAATTTTTAAACAAAGACTTCATCAGAACCATGTGGGATCAACATACACAGTTCCTTGTATGTACAATTTCTGGTTCTTTATGCTTTGTTAACAGCAGTGATGAATCCACATAAAAGTTTTTTTTATGTATCTATATCAAGTTATCAACTAAATATAATGTAATTAAAACAAAATTTGAAATCTGCCAAATACATCAAAATTCTAAAATTTAAAGTTCGGATGTCAGCTTTTATGTATGAGATGGATTCCAGTAAGGAAAAACTAAATCACATACACTCAGAGTTGTTCAAAATCAGGGAAACGGTGAAGGAATATACAAAGTCAAATAACAAAATGCTGGGAAAATAGAAGAATGCAAAAAATCAGTGACTGAAATAAAAAAAACTTACTGTGCCGTGTGGCATTTAGAAGACAGAGCACACAGAGAAAATGTGGGATTTTCTAATGTACCAGGGAAACAGGAGGGGAACACAGTATATTACATTTATAAAAGTAGAGGTAAACATTTGGACTGGTGTTCCACAGCAGGATTTGTTAATTGAGAGGGCACATCCTATCTATGCTCCAGATTAGGTCATGGGAAAGCAGTCAAGACCTGTATTAGTAAGGATGCAGTCATACCAGCAGAAGGAATTGCTCCTGACATAATTGTGGCAGAAGGGAAAAAGTGTTAAAAATTGTGGACAGCAGCGTATTTGTGGAAAGTAATTATTCACCGTACACCAGTCAGAAGAGTAGCAAGTTTATTCCAGCAGTCTGAGAATGTCGAAAGGCTGGTGTGAGATTCCACCTACGCCACTGAAGCCTTTTCAATTGTTCCAAAGGAAAATGCTTCGGTGACAGAAAGCAGAAGGGTCGACTAGAAGAATCGGGATTATCATGGACCTGTAACAGAGACTGGTGTTGGTAGGTAGAGAAAGTCCGGAAGAAGACAAGCAACATTGTGAAATTTAGTGAATAAATGGGAGGCTAGAAAGAGTCTTCATATTGGAAAGCTGTGATGCGTTAAAACATGAAAGTCTGCTGGAAAATGCATTAAATGTAGCAGTGCACAGTTTTATTTATTTAATGGTAGTCAGAGCACTTTTTCTTACAGCTAAAATGTAATGTTTATTGAAAGCATGCAATTTGTTTTTCACATCTGGAAGGGGAATAGGGAAAGTAGCAGATGTGTACAAGTGAGAACATGTGTACTTTATCTTGTTTAACTTCAGAGGTAATGCCTAAGGGTACAACCATTCCTTTCATGACAACTTTTTTCCATTTAGTGGAATAAGCTCCTTTTTGGAAAATGTATATAATTTATAGAGTATTTGCTGTAAGTTATAAAATGGAGTTGTGGGCAGCAGAGTTATGTAGATTATTTGCTTTAGGCATCAACTCTGGTGCACAGTATCCACTGGATAGGAGAACAGAAACCACAGGCTGCATTGCATCAGGCTAGCTACTTGATGGTGTAACGTTGGCTGTTGGTAGTTTGGGTATGTTGACTAATGTCACCAAAAATGGGCATGAGTGTTTGCCTTTAGTTAGTGGGTTTAGGACCTGTCCTACTCTGACCAGGGACACATTCTGACAGCGGGGAGAGGTCTTTGTACCTGTATTATCCAGTGCATGCCTGCTGTAAAGCCCATTATCCCTGGATAAGTAAACTACTGGCCAGACATTGTCAGGTTACCCAACCTGGGATATCTGGGATAGCTCTGTTGAGCTGAAGCTGAAAGTTAAAACTAATTTTCCTTCCAAAAGTGAACCAATGATTGTTATGCTGATTATAGGAACCCTGACATGATGTAGCTTGAAAGTGGATGATGTAATGATAAGGAGGAGACTGGCATTCTGTGTATCCAGGAAACAGTGGAAGTACAGTGCAACAAAATCCACTTGACTTGGGATCCAGAGCCTACTACTAGAGGGAAGGACAGATGAGAAATGTGTTGGAATTGTGGTGAGAGAGTTTTCTGAAGACAGTGAGGGATGTCATCAGAGTCAGTGATAGACTCATGGCAGTCAGACTGCAATTTAAAAGACAAGCCAGTATTCATAATCGTGGCATGTGCCCCAGAAGAGGGTTCTGATGGTGAGGAAGAGTATATTCAGGCAGCAGTTGCAGAACAATATGAGTTGGTGTTAATAATGGGTGACCTGAAAGCCCTTATAAGGACACACACAGCAGGATATGAGGATTGCCTGGGTCCACATGGGTGGGGCAACAGGAAATAAGAAGGGAAGGCATGCTAGGTTTCTGTCTAGTAGACTGCTTATTCGTGGCCAACATGTGGTTCCGCAGCAGACAGCCACAATTTAACACATCAGAGTGGCTAACATGCAACTCTAGTAGACTTTCTCCTAGTAAGGAAAGGGTGTTGGGGTAGATTTGCAGTTTACAATGTCAGCCTCAGTGAAACAGTAGGTCCTTAGTATAAAACACTGGTGGCCACCATTAGAAGCAAGCAGTGATGAGAAAATGATCTAAGGTCAGCAGAGACTAGGCCAAAGCCCTGAAGTTGACTGGAATGAAAACATAAGAGTTCAATGAAATACTTGGGGCTGTAGCACCTTAGGAAGAAGAGGAAATGGATAAAGTCAAAGATGAATGGCAGTGTCCCAAAACAGTATATGTGAAGACTGTAGACCAAATATTAGGCTAAACCAGGTGTGGAAATAAGGTGTGTAAGGAAAACAGGTGGTAGAATGCAGAAATATAGTTAAAAGAAAGTAGTAGTGCAGGAAAAAATGGATGATAGAAAAATGGATAAAGCTAAGAAGAAATACTGGTTGGCTAACAGAGGCTGAGAGCGCAGTCATATCAGAGGTACTCTGCAACGTAGCAGATGACATAAAAACTTTATCAGGTTGCAAAGCAAGGACAGAAGGATAAAAAAAAGTTCAGACACCGTTCATAATAAATGCCAACGACAACTTGTTCACCAGGGCACAGGACATCACAAGGGGATGAAAGGACTACTTCCAGCAGCCTCTAAATAAAAAAAAAAGTTCATAGAAGCTGTACTGCCACATAGACAGCCTCTGATGAAAGAGGAAGAAGAGTCCACTGTAGACAGTAAGGAAGCTGATATGAGGGAAAGCAGCAGTCTCAGATGAGGTAACTGCAAATATGAGCAAGCTGTTTGGCTTAATCGTCTCCAGAACAGATGGTATTCCTTTTGGAATTTGGAAGTTAGGAGAGCAGAAAGTGGTAAAGATCTAGAAGGTTGTGTTCAACAGTGTTTTAATAGTTGTGGAAGCACCAACATCTTGGAAGAAAACTGCGGTATATGTAATACCTGTAGACGGTTAAGACTCATCAAACCCAGCTTCATATAGACCCATTTTAATTTTAAGCCAAGATTACAAATTGTTTATGCGTATACTAGCTAAAAGAATGGCAACAGTCTTGCCAAAACTGATGGATACAGATCAGTGTGTTTTTATAGAGGGGGATGCAAACATTTTACAATATTACTAGAACAGTAATGATCCAGAGGGAAGAAGAATGTAACAAAATACTGCTGCTGCTGTTGGTGGGGTTTGATATAGAGAAAGCATATGACAGAGTATGCTGGAATTTTATGAGTAGGGCAATGGAAGCATCTGCATTCCTGATACCATAACAAGGTTAATTCATTTTTACCTTGGATCCCTCATTCTCCTAAAGTGAGCGGGCTCCTCTCTAACAAGCTGTCTGAACAGATGAACCAGACAGGGGTGTCCTCTTTCTCTGTTATTTCCTGTATATTTAGAGCAGTTGATGAAGAAAATAAGGTATTGAGAAATTTAAGGTTATAATTATTATGGTAATCAAGAAATGTTGGCTTTATTTCTCAATGTTATTTTGTACCCAGAAGTCTGAGAAAAGGACATTTCATTGTTGTGGAACATTTTGAGAGTTTCAAGTTTTTTTAGGATATAAAATTAATGAAGATAAAGCAAAATCTAGAGCTGTAAATGTATGTACTGACACGAGTTGGCCCAGCAGTACCCATATTTTTGGGGTTATGATAAGATGAAGTATTTAGGAATATGGATTAAAAAGGGTTCTATGATGGCAGCAAAGGGTGTATGGGAAGAGACTAAACAAAAGATAATACAAAAACTGAGAAACTGGAAGCTCTTATGGATAGACAGATACAAGCAGCAAAAATATTTTTAGTCCCTTTAGTTTTATGTAGAGGTCAAGCATGTTTTTTATTAACCAGAGGAGTTGTGGACAATGATCAGTAAAGAGTTGAAGGAATTTATCTTGGAGGGGGGAGGGCAAGAGTTAAGTGGGATAAGATGATTCTAGGAATACAATAGTTTGGTTTAGGATTACTTAATTTGAAGGGATATTTTATAGATATGCAGTTAAGGCTGATAAATGTAACACAAGCTTAACATAATTCAAAGTGGAAAGGGATGATGAAGCAGGGGGTGGTCATCAAGAAGTAAGGCGAGAGCAGAATTTGGGATGCAGATCCTTGAGGAGAATAACAGCCATACAAAATATTGTATTCTTAAAGTTGCGGAAAGTATTTTAAGAACTAAACCAGCAACGGCATGGAGGAAGAAAAAAGTAGAACCAAACAAGAAAAACAGTAGTCCATCCATCCCAGAAAGTTTAATGAACACACAGTTTTCAAACCTTAGACTGTTATTCACTGTGAATAAAAACAAGGAATAACACTCAGTTTAAATAGATACAGCCAGCCAATCACAATTCACAGTAGTCACATGATGCAATAAAATAAGAAAGTAAAAAAATAAAAATATAAACGGCAACAATCCCTTAATAATTAAAAGATAGGTCATAATCAAAGTTGAGCATGAGTGTAGCTTATAAATAAAAAATATATATGCATATAAATAGTATATATGATTTTTAATTAACATATGTTTGTCTTTCCTTTAGTAAGGATTTTACACTAATTAAATTGCATAGACAAGTGGATGATCCTCCCTAAAATAATTAATCCATTTATATTCTTTTATCTCTGTATTATTGGCTGTATCACCCCCTCTCTTATTAGGACACACTTTCTGTAAAACTCTAAATTTAAATATATGGAAATCCCCATTAGTTAAAATATGCATATATAGTGCATTAGATTCCGTTTTTCTCTGCATCTCAGGGAGGTGAGAGGAAATTCTATGCTTAAGTTTTTGATTGGGCTTACCAATATAAAAAAATATTGACAGTTTTCACAGTTGGCTAAACAAATGACATTTTCAGTCGTACATGTGCAAACACATTGAAAAGAAAAATGCACTGTGAGATTGGATGTAAAAATTCATTACAAAGATTTATATACTTACAGAATGTGCAGTTATAGCATGGAATTTATTATTTTTATTAATAGATGTACCTACTCTTTTATTGTAATTAAAATCTTTATAAAATAGATACTGTTTTAAATTTCTTTTTTACATATAAAGTGTGGTCTATCTTCAGTCAATTCCTTAACTTCGTTGCCTGATTTAAGAAGAGGCCCAATGTTCTTAGTGTTTCACTGTTGCAGTCATCACACTTTGGTTATCTGCCTGCAGCTAGCCCTCAGTCGGCCCGAATACCAGAGTCTTGGGATTTCTGCATCTGATGTTGTCGCCTCATCCATGATGTCAGGGGTATAAAACATGCAGCTGACACCATTAAATCCGCTTTTCTTGCTGTGCGGGAGAAGGCAGCTACCTGAAATTTTTATTTTTCGAGTTTCAAACATGGTCTTCTAAAGCCAAGTACCCCGTTGAGGATCCATTTTTCTTGCTCTAACCGATGTCAGAAAAAGTTAACAATTGTCTTGCCTGTGGAAAGCAAATACTTCACATAGATTTTCATTTTTACTGCGTCACCTGTTTAGGCCCAGACCACAATGTCCCTCGCTGTTGGTTTTGTGCCTTGTTCAACGACTGAACTATTTGTCATCGGGCTATTTTTGTCTCTAAATTCTTTCGCTCTCATTCTCTGTATTCAGAAATGGCTTCGGTAAGCCATCCGACTACCGATATTCTGAAAAATCACAAAGATAAAGACAGAGACAGACAGCATAGGTCTAAAACTGCTGATGACGCTTTCGTTAAGCTAGTCGCCAGTCCGCCGGTACTCAGTGAGGCGCTTTCACAGCCCCTGTTACCCGGTACCTCAGATTCGCAGGCCGGTATGCCACAAGATGCTTCTTCAACTATGAAACCTGCGGATGTCTCTACCTTGAATGGGTCCGGAGCCGCTCTGCAGGCACCAGCTTCTGAGGGTGTATTCAGGCCTACAGACTTGTATTTTAACTCATTCACTCTGGAGCAGCTCAGAAAAAGCTGTCTGCTTAATTCCACCATAGGAACAACAGTGCAGCCTGAGCTCATTTTCAGAAAATCCATTTGTAATACCATACAGAAAACAAATGTTCATAACCTCTCAACTGTAAGAGCTAGACTAAAAAATGTAAACAGAAGTTGTTCAGTAGACACTGACCTTTCCAACAGTGTAAATGTTGATAGTGCACATCAAAGTCATTATTAAATATTTGGCAAGGAATGTTGATATTGTGCATATTTTTTACCTTTTTGGAAATGCAAAGCACACAATATCTTGGTTAATGTACCATGTAGACCCATACAATTTGTTAATATGAATATCAGCTTTAAAATGAAACCTTAACCATTACTATGTGATGCTCTTTTACGGAGATATTTGCAGAAATAGGATTAATATAATATTTCTCATAATTGATAAATAAACAAAGCATAATATCTCATCACCTGTAACAGACAGAGGCTACATATCTGTGTAGAAGTTGTGCGTCTCAGTGTCAGTTTCAAAATGATGCATCATTTGTGTCATTACCATGCTCCCTTGCAAAGATATGGGCCTAATAATGGGAAGTATTGGAAATGTATAATTTTCATAGTCCTACAAGACTTAAACTGTGATATCTGTACGTGTGTACAGTGCACAGACACAGTTCTTTTACCGTGTTGTAAGGATTAACACGGTCTTCAAAATGAGGTATTACTTGGCACACTGACATGCTGCTCCCTTGCAAAGGTATTTACCAAAATATGAAAAAAATCAATTTCCATAACCAAACTCCAAAACACACTTTGATATCTGCACATGTACAACATACAGGCACAATTCTTTTACCATGTTGGAACCAGCAATACTGTCTTCAAAATGAGGTATTACTTAGCACATTCAGATTCTCCCTTGCGAAGTTATGTACCTAAATATGAAAAAAGTCATAATTTCCATAACCTAAGTCCGAAACAACCCTTGATGTCTGTATGCGTGTACAACATACAGGGACAGTTCTTTTACCATGTTGGAGCCCTTCCTATTACCACCTAATTTCCACCCATGACTAACTGTGTGGAAACATGTCCAACTACTGAGTATAAGCAGAAGTACAGTAATAAAAGCAGAAATGTCAAACTTATCTGGTTCGTCCATGTAAGAATTAGTCACAGAAGTAATAATTCCAGTTGTATCTGACCATCACTCTGGTTACAATGAGGACCCATCAGTTTTCCTCAATGCAGTATATGCATATTGTTAACAGTTAATAAATTATTCTGGAAAGCTGGATACATAAACAAAAAATTACAATAACCATCAGTGACACCTGAACTATAGATAACCTATTTTTGTTGCACCGTATCTGTATTACGGTCTTCGACAGTCTGACCATGTATGCACAAGCACTTCCCTGGTACACAAATGAAGTATTTCCCATACCAACATCTTCATTACTACATGTTATACACATGTCCCTAAATGAAATATTCACCCAAATGACCCTTCAGGAAAATGTTGAGATACGCACAGTCACCAAAATTATATTTCTATATGCGTGTGAACAATGTATGTATGCGCAAGTACATTATGTGCATACATATATATCCATATACACACATGCACAGATTATATATATATATATATATATATATATATATATATATATATATGTATGTATGTATACAGGAAGAAAAAAAATCTGGTTTAGGAGAGTAGGCAGTTGATGAAGAATGAGAGGGGTTGCTTGCAATGACTCCAACCAGAGAAAAAACACAACCTGGCTTGTACATTCTTCATAGTGATAATGACTTCCACTTATGTGAATAACAGTGACAGCAGCTGAGACTTTTCCCAGAAAAGTGATAATGACTCTCTGCTATTTTGTAACTGCATGTATTGGTGATGCGATAATGACCTTCCTTTCATTACTGCAAAGTTATGCATGCTTACACAAAGGTGATATGCTGCGCATAACCTGTTGAGTAGGCATTCATTATATTACCTTGTACAGCTGTTGTGTAATTACAGACTCATTATCAGTATGGAGAAGACCTGAGTAATTCAGTCAAATAGTGTAACACTTGTATATTACTGAGCCCTTTCTCCCAAAAAGTAGTAATTCATGTTGTCACCTAATCATCCCTCTGGTTACAATAACACAGAAGTACAAAAGGCAGAAATATTGTCCAAAATATCTGGTTGAGCAATGCCAACATTCATGGACGTTTATGTTGTGTCACCAAGTCATGGGTTAGGGTCTTTTACTGAAATACATAATAAACCAAAAGAAAATCTGCATAAGGCCGTATCCAAAGAATGGAGACAGAACAATATGATTTTCCACATCACAAGAAAAAAGTAGTCCCTTATGATCTAAACTCATATTATTTCTGAAAGTAATAAATCCAGCTAATGGACATTCAGCAGTATATCAAACCCATCCATTCAGTTTTGCAATTTCTTATCCTCCTACAATCAGAGATGACCAGGGAGAAGTACCACAAGCTTCCTCAGATTGGATCTGTATATATTACTGAGCCCTTCCTTCCACCTACATTACACACACGACTGACAAAGCCAGGAAAAATGCACAAAAAATGTGGTAGCTCCATGAACATATTGATTTTATACACCACTATAATATGGTTACATGTAATTAGTGACAATTAAGATTTATCTAAAACAAATGATCTATGACAATGTGATCATTCCTCAAAACAAACAAAATAAATGGATTCACCACATAGCTTACAGAAAAATAGCCTTAGTAAGAAAATTAACGAAGCCACCAGAGCTACAACTATTTTGGATATGATAAAGATTAATGGTAAAAGTAAGAGAACAATGTCTCTTTGAAACTAAAGTTTCCATTATTGGATGGTTATGCATTTTCAGCAAGTATACGTATTGCTAAATGAAGATGCTATTTAATTCTAAAATTTTCATAGTTATTTTTTGACTATGAATTGTAGAATGGCAGAAAAACATTGCTGTGAAAAACAATACATAAATCCATAGTATATCTTGTAATGCATTAATTTAGAAAGCCACATTCATCATAGTGGGTATGATGCACAGGCTGTGAAGTCACAGCCTCACAGTATTGTCACTGTATAGCAATAAAGAAAAGACGAATTTATGTATAACAGACGATACAAACTACACTGAGGGAAAAACGCAACTGTACCAGTATAGCAGATGTTCATCGTGCATACAGCTGCAGTAATCACAGATAGGTTCTCTGCCGTCAGGCGGGTCCTCGGTCGGCCGAATTCCAAAGTCTAGGTCCGGCGTCGGTTGGTGTCGCTCTCTCTCTTGACGTCAGTGAGGCCAGAGTATATAAGACACAGCCGACACCATGTTCTTCAGTCTTTTTTGCCGCGCGGTGCCCGAAGCAGAAGCAGTTCGCAAGTGCCGGTCGGCCAGCTCCTGAATTACGAAAAAAATGGAAACCGAAGTCTTCTTTAAAAGCTAAGTACCCCGTTGGGGAAACTTTTCTTGCCTCAGACCGATGTCAGAAAAAGTTAATAATTGTATTTCTTGTGGGAAGCAAATACCGCATAAGGATTTCCATTCCCTCTGCATACCTTGTTTAGGCCCAGACCACGACGTCTCGGGCTGTTGCTTTTGCGCTACTTTCCATAAACGCACTATTAAGCGTCGGGCGGAGTTTGCCCAACACTTTTTTGGTAAAGCCTTTAATTATACAATGTCGTCGGAGACTCCGAATACCGTTTTGTCCAAAAAACGCAAGGACAAGGACCGACACGCGAGGCCCGCGGTCCCCACCGACACCACGCCAAAACCGGCTACACGTGGTCCGGTTCTCAGCGAGACGCCTTTGCAGTCCCTGACTACCGACGACACTCCCTTGGCGGTGTCCTCTGTACCCGAGACCGCAGGTACCTCGGCCCTTTCTCAGACTACAACCGAAGCAATTGCAAATGTTGAGCCTCCTAATGTGGACAGGTCCACTTCCACCCAGGGTGTCTTTAGGCCCTCATCTTCTTTTTCTATAAAGGCTTTTACTAAATCCAAAGCAGCCAGGCATCCCAAGAGGCCTGTTGCACAGGGCCCTTCCCCAGGCCCCATGCCTAGAAAACAGATGCTTAAAATGGCTGAGGATTTGATTACTCTTATCAGGGGTTCTCAACCCCCTCCAGACAAGAGACCCAGAGTGGAGGAAGATTCTCCCTCTTCTGATCAGGGCTCCATTTTATCAGAACATTCTGATGTAGAGGAACACTCTTATTCCCCTTTTGAAGATTCGGATGCAGAGCAGTCCATTCCTTCTGTATCCCCTCCTGAGGATTTTTCCTTTGGGGAAACCTTGCACACTCTAAGGGAACCCTTCCATTGGGAAGGCCAAGACTTTTCTGATTCCAAGAAAAGACTTGGGGAATTTCTTTTGTTACCTCAACACAGGCCTCTGGCTATACCTCCTGTTTTGGACATACTTGATGTTTATTCGGAGGCTTGCCTTAACCCGGATTCCCTGCCTCCTGCACCAGTCAAACCTGATAGGTACTACAGAGTTCCTAACTCTCACCAATTTCTCTACAAAAGCCATAATGCTGACCCTGAAACCATTTCTTAAGGCCCCAAGGGATTGAAGGCCTCTACGGCCAAAAATCCACTTCCTGCCGAAAGAATCAAGATCTTTAGAAAGGTGGGGAAAAAAGGTTTATACCTCGGCCACCCTTGCCATGAGGGCCTTAAATTGTCAGTTTCATATGCTTAAATATCAACAGTTCCTGTTATCACAATTAAGGAATAAAATGTCTCAACCTGAACAACCAGATTTAAAGGAGTTACAGGATATGATGCATAGTGCAGAGCAAGTGGGTAAACACACCTTACAATGTGGCTATGATGCCCTAGAGGCCTCAAGTAGAGCGGCTGCTACAGGATCAGTCATTCGTAGACATGCCTGGCTTAGGGAACAAAGCTTGCCTGATCACGTGAAAGCTAAACTTCTAGATGCTCCTTTACAAAAGGATGTGCTGTTTGGTACTAATGCTGAGGAGATATTACGGAAAATGGAAGAAAAAGCCAAATCTATGCAAACTGTCAAAGCTTTTTTACAGGTCCAACCACCACGTTTTAGCAGAAATTGGCCTTCAAAAAACTGGTCCTTTCCAGCCACTGACAAGCCCCAAAGAGGTAGATACAGACGCACAAGGGGCAGAGGGCAATCACAAGGATCATATAGAGGCCGACAATGGCAAACTCCAGCACCAAGAGGTGGCGAAGACAGTGCACAACAATACAGGAAACAAACTCAATGACTCCCTCATCTCCCTGCCAAGCAGGTCTCAGCTGGCAGCACCTTTGGGAGGAAAGCTAGCATTATTTGCAAGAAATTGGCATATTGTCACAACAGACAAATGGATCCTGGACGTTATAAACAGAGGCTACAAATTTCAATTCCACACTCTACCAAAAATGAGAGGCATGCCAAACCTGCCACACAAAGGGCAGAGGCACAACTACAAATTTCAAAGCTCATAAGCATGAGAGCTATACAAGCGGTACCTACTCACGAACAAGGTCAAGGTTTTTATTCAAGACTTTTTCTGGTACCAAGGAAAGGAACCGACTGGAGACCCATTTTGGACTTATCCATCCTAAACACATTTTTATTCGTACCAAAATTCAAGATACTCACATTACAGCAGCTTCTTCCCATGCTGGGCAAGGAGTTTTGGCTGGTAACATTGGACCTCAAGGAGGCATACCTGCATATCCCAATCAGACAAAGTTGCAGAAGATACCTCAGATTTCTTGCAGGTTCAATCCACTTTCAATTCTCTGCATTGCCCTTTGGCTTATCTACTGCGCCCAGAGTATTCACAAAGTGCCTGGCATCAGTGATTGCCTACTGCAGACTTCAAGGGATACAAATTTACCCTTATTTGGACGACTGCCTGATCCAAGCGGACAGCAAGCTCATACTTCTGGAACATCTGGCTTATGTAACACGGCTAATGCATTCTCTGGGATATACAGTCAACAAAGAGAAATCCCGGCTAACACCATCTCAGAAAATAACCTTCCTGGGTGCCAACTTGGACACAAACACCCAGATGGCCTATCTAACACCAGAAAAACAGGGGCAGCTAACTCAGTACTTCAAAATACTAGCAAAATGTACCAGGCTTACTGCAAGGAAAATCCTGCAGGCTCTGGGCTTCATGGCATCTTGCATTCTTTTAATCCCATGTGCAAAGCTGCATATGAGGAAACTTCAATGGTACCTAAAAAAACCTATGGTCTCAACACAGTCACAGTTTGGAAACAATAATTCCTATAATTCCATGTTTGCAAAAGGAATTTCTATGGTGGGCCCAAGCATGTCAAGCAAACACAGGCCTCCCATTCTGCAAGCCTCAAGCAACCCAAGTCATCACAACAGACGCCTCAGATTACGCCTGGGGGGCGCACATGACAGACAGGTGCATTCAGGGCAAATGGTCCCAAAAGGAAAACCACCTTCACATCAATCAAAAAGAAATGCTAGCAGTAATAAATGCAATTACAGCTTTCAAGGACCTCCTGCATCCAGGACAATTACTGATAAGAACAGACACCACCACAGTAATGTGGTACATAAACAAACAAGGAGGAACACATTCATACCCCTTGTGCAGACTAGCCATGACTCTTTGGAACTTGGCTCTGGAATGGCAAATCGAACTTCAAGCACAGTACTTGCCAGGATTGGAAAACACACTGGCAGACAACCTAAGCAGAAATATGACAGTTTCACACGAATGGAAGTTGCATCCTCAGGTGTTTACAGATATAATACAAGAGTGGGGGAGGCCAGACATAGATCTTTTTGCCTCCCACAGGAATCATCAATTGGAAAAGTTTTGTTCAAGGATCTTTCATCCAAAGGCCTGGAGAGTGGACGCCCTTTCATTCAGTTGGACAGCATGGACAGTTTACGCTTTCCCACCTCTGCCTCTTCTGCCCAAGGTGCTCTTGAAAGCAAGAGCAGACAGACCGAAGATGATACTGATTGCTCCAGATTGGCCAAGGCAACACTGGTACCCGCTCCTGAGGAGTCTAACACATACACCTCCCTGGTCCCTACCTCTAATGCCTCTTCTGCTGACTCAGCACAGCTACAAAACTCTTCACGGTCAGCTGAAAACACTGAAACTTGCTGCATGGAAAATTCATTAACACCACAACAGACCCTACTCTCCAAGGCGGTGCAGGATGTCATTTTGGAGGCCAGAAGGCCATCTACACTGAGGGAAAAACGCAACTGTACCAGTATAGCAGTTCTCATGACAGAAACTACAGGGTAAAATTAGAATGCTGTAGGTCTTGGGTATTCAAGTATTAGAGTGTACACGATCAAGATCACACAAAGTAATAACTTTCTCAGTAAAATCCACAAGGTGAATGCTACCATGATAAATGCTTAAACTCCCTAAGACAGCAGCTAATCTTTCAGTGAGAGCATCCCTTTTTTTTACTTTTTTTCACTTTTTTTCACTTTGTTCATCTCTATATTTATCATTGAATACAATTGCTTCTTATACAGCTGTCATACATTCTACATTCAGTAAACATTTCACACAGACACAGATGTTCTTCGTGTTTCACTGTTGCAGTCGTTACATTTTAGTAATCTGCTGGCAGGTTGCCCTCAGTCGGCCTGAATTCCAAAGTCTTGGGTCCTACGTCAGTTGCTGTCTCGTCTTTCATGATGTCAGGTCGTCGGTTGTATAAAACACAAATGTACATCTTTATTTTATGACTTCAGTCCTCAGGTCATCCCAGTAATTTGCCAGAAAATATCTAATTTTATGAGTAACAGATCAAAAATCTGGACATTCTGCCCCTCCCCCCCAAGAGCACCTCCACCTGCGATGGCCCCCTGCCCCCTAACACAGCAGCCTCCTCCCCAGCCATTCCAGTTGTCCACTACTTGGCTATTACTCTCCAGTTACCATAAACACTGGTCAAACCTGTCAGTGTGTATACTGCTTTCTTATTTACTTCTACAGGGATTACATTTATTGAAATACAATAGATTAGACACTAATAGACATTTGCTAAATAAACAGTACAGTCTGACAGTGAAAACAGACAGCATGATCAGTAACCTTCTCTGTCCTTGAAAGTCGCATTCAAATCGGCATAAAACCCACATTCAAAGAAAATGCATCTGGCCAGCGGTGGATTTTTAGGGTCATGCATACATGCATGTGTTCTTTGATTCACCTTCCTGATTGTAATAGATTATATTTCTTGTATAATACAGCACTGCTTGTTAAAATGTGTTTTAAATCTGTAGTTTTGAACATTCTTCCAGTAAGCAGTGAAACTAAACGTATGAACCAATAATAACAAAATTACCCATTTCAGAACATTTCTACAATAAAAGGCCACTCAGACAGCTGTCATTACAATCCATCAATATTAGTCAATATGCACAATCTCTGCGGAAGTAAAAGTCATCTGAATAATTCCATAGTAAAGAGATCTATCCCTAATAAAGAGGTTGCTAATGGCAAATATTTTACATTTCAGTATATTTCATATAGAAATTCAGTGACTTGCCCCTGAGAAATTAATTGCCTATGCAAAATTCAAAAAAAAATGGTAAGCTGGTAATATTACAATAGGGAATGACTGACAAACTGAAAAGTTCATAGATACACAGCATCTCATACAAAGGATGACAGACTCAGCTGTGCAGGACCCCCCCCCTTAATCACCAAATAATCAGCAATCGAAGTGGCCTTTTTGGACAATACACCGTGTACAGTACTGCTCAAGATGCCTTTGAGAAGAGTTTGGTATGCCTGCTGTGTTAGTTATTTCCACTTCTGGTTCTAGCATGCAGTTTATTATACGTTGATAAGTGGACTGAACCACGAGGGTAATTTTTCAGCCAAGACCTTGTTACAATAACCATACCAACAAATGTACAACTCAAAAAAAGTTTGTTTACCAACATTACACCCCTACCTTAAATGTAACAAGGTATACACCATACTGTACCGATTAATCATGAAGGTGCTCAAAAAGAAGGGGAAAAAAGTATAAAACTAAGCCAGCAAATTAGCTACTTCTAAAGTGACGTATGCTTTGCACAAGTTGTTCAGTCAGAGGTTTAACAGTAAGTGGGAGTTTTACATATCACTAAAAGGGGAACAGTTAAGTTGGGGAGAAACCTGCAGAAATGGAGTTCAGTAAACAAATCGGTCTGACTACTCTGAGGTGCAAAGTGATAACAGTGTGGAAGTTAACATAAAATTCCAAAAGCTATGCCTATACTACGCTGTACACTCAAGTCTCTGTGCCTTACCAAAACACGAGCCACCCTCTGAGCATGAGCTTTTCTATCCTTTGCATGAACTGTCTGAGATAATAAATGTAGCACCGTAACTAAGTGTGCAAAAGGATTGTGGGGTGCGATCGTTAATGAAATGCGGTAGCGGTTAAATACTTGCAGTTGTCATGAAGCTGGTTAGTACCCGATGTAAACTGTAGGAATCTGATTTCTACAAATGCAACAAGCAGATTTTTAGGTAATCACCAAGTGTAGTACCTTGCAGGATGCGCAGTAGCAAATCCCGCCCCAAACACTCCTCCAGCTGCATGGACCCCACACCCACATGAATATTCACATCGCCGCTGCCGTGGTAAGGCAGCATCGGTATGAATATTCAAAGCATACAACTATGTAGTTTAGGGCAACTATTAAAGAAAATATAGGACATATTTTTGTCCTAAAATCTCAGGACATTTGCCATTTTTTCAGTTTTTTTGCAGGACACAACTGCCAAAAGAGGGACTGTCCCTCGAAAAGTGGGACAGGTGGTAACCGTAATGTAGTTGTTTAGTTGAATCAAGTCAGAAAAACACGTTTATTCACACAACTAAAATATACATTTTCACAGACTTCAGTACTTGCAAAGATGCATTCTGAGTACTCAAATTACCATGTTATTATTTTTGTGCTTACTGACTGCTTCATAGGCTGATGCCTAGTAGGTTTTGGACTTTGTGATTGCACAGTATGTAGAATGTGGAAATCTGCATTATTATTTTAGCGATGAATGCTAGTTATTACTTGTGTTCTTTTGGACTTATAACTGTTGTTTTGGGAGCGTTAGTAATTCCGGTTGTTTTGGGAACTTTCATAGGTAGGTACTAGGCTATCGACCCTGAGGCCTATACAAGCCCAGCCAAAAAGGTACCCTGGCTTTTGCCACCCAAGAAAATTATTTTCCTGTGCCACTGTCGAGCAGTGCCGCAGAGGTGATCCCCGGGGTGAATTTCCCATTTCCCATCCAATCATCAAGATTTTTCTTGAATAGTGCTAATGAGGAGCTTTGTTTGATATAGATAGGTAGTTTATTCCAGAGTATGGAAAGTCTCTAGGACAGGAATCTATCCCTCCAGCATGTTCTGTTTATTGTGGTGACAAGGTTTAGGTCCCTAGAGCGTGTAGCTCGGAGGGATTGGGATTTCTTTAAGTGGAGCATGTCCAACAGCTCTGGGTTTGACATAGCTTTGTATGTTAGGCAGAGATCACCTCTGAGAAGGCGATATGCGACGGAGTAAAGCTGGAGTTTTTTGAGACTGTCTGCGTAGGGCATCTGTTTGAGGCTGGTAATCCTCTTTGTGAGGTATTTCTGCGGCCTTTCCAGTTGATGTTCATCGTGCATACAGCTGCAGTAATCACAGATGGGTTTTCTGCCGTCAGGCGGTCCCTCGGTCGGCCGAATTCCAAAGTCTTGGTCCGGCGTCGGTTGTCGTCGCTTTCTCTTCTGACGTCAGTGAGGCCAGAGTATATAAGACACAGCCGACGCCATGTTCTTCAGTCTTTTTTGCCGCGCGGTGCCCGAAGCAGAAGCAGTTCGCAAGTGCCGGTCGGCCAGCTCCTGTATTACGAAAATATTGGAAACCGAAGTCTTCATTAAAGCTAAGTACCCCGTTGGGGAAACTTTTCTTGCCTCAGACCGATGTCAGAAAAAGTTAATAATTGTATTTCTTGTGGGAAGCAAATACCGCATAAGGATTTCCATTCCCTCTGCATACCTTGTTTAGGCCCAGACCACGACGTCTCAGGCTGTCGCTTTTGCGCTACCTTCAATAAACGCACTATCAAACGTCGGGCGGAGTTCGCCCAACATTATTTTGGTAACGCTTTTGATTATAAAATGTCGTCGGATACTCCGACTACTGTTTTGTCCAAAAAACGCAAGGACAAGGACCGACATGCGAGGCCCGCGGTCCCAGCCGACACCACGCCAAAACAGGCTACACGTGGACCGGTTCTCAGCGAGACGCCTTTGCAGTCCCTGACTACCGACGACACTCCTTTGGCGGTGTCCTCTGCACCCGAGACCGCTGGTTCCTCGGCCCTTTCACAGACTACAACCACCGAAGCCTTTGTTGAGCCTACTAATGTGGATAGGTCCACTTCTACCCAGGGTGTCTTTAGACCTTCATCCTCTTTTTCTATTAAGGCCTTTACTAAATCCATAGCAGCCAGGCATCCCAAGAGGCCTGTCACTCAGGGCCCATCCCCAGGCCCCATGCCTAAAAGACAGATGCTTAAAATGGCTGAGGATTTAATTACACTTATCAGGGGTTCGCAACCCCCTCCAGACAAGAGACCCAGAGTGGAGGAAGATTCCCCTTCTTCTGATCAGGGATCCATTTTATCAGAACATTCTGATGCAGAGGAACACTCTTACTCTCCTTTTGAGGATTCGGATGCAGAACAGTCCATTCCTTCTGTATCCCCCCCTGAGGATTTCTCTTTTGGGGAAACCTTGCACACCTTGAGGGAACACTTCCATTGGGAAGGACAAGACTTTTCAGATTCCAAGAAAAGACTGAAGGAATTTCTTTTGTTACCTCAACACAGACCTCTGGCTATACCCCCTGTTTTGGACATTCTGGATGATGTCTATTCAGAGACTTGCCTTAACTCGGATTCTCTGCCTCCTGCACCAGTCAAACCTGATAGGTATTACAGAGTACCCAGCTCTCACCAATTTCTCTTCAAAAGCCATAATGCTGACCCTGAAACCATTTCACAAGGCCCCAAGGGACTGAAGGTCTCCACTGCCAAGAATCCACTTCCTGCAGAAAGGGAATATAGATCTTTAGAAAGGTGGGGTAAAAAGGTATATACCTCGGCCACCCTAGCCATGAGGGCCTTAAATTGTCAGTTCCATATGCTTCAATATCAACAGTTCCTGCTATCACAATTAAGGAACAAAATGTCTCAACCTGAACAAACAGATTTAAAGGAGTTACAGGATATGATGCATAGTGCAGAGCAAGTGGGTAAACACACTTTACAATGTGGTTATGATGCCCTCGAGGCTTCCAGTAGAGCAGCTGCTACGGGATCAGTCATTCGCAGACATGCTTGGCTTAGAGAACAAAACTTGCCTGATCATGTGAAATCTAAACTTTTAGATGCTCCTTTACAAAAGGATGTGCTGTTTGGTACTAATGCTGAGGAGATATTACGGAAAATGGAAGAAAAAGCCAAATCCATGCAAACTGTCAAAACCTTTTTCCAGGTCCAACCACCACGTTTTAGCAGAAATTGGCCTTCAAAGAACTGGTCCTTTCCAGCCACTGACAAGCCCCAAAGAGGTAGATACAGACGCACAAATGGCAGAGGGCAATCACAAGGATCATATAGAGGACGACAATGGCAAACTCCAGCACCAAGAGGTGGCGAGGACAGTGCACAACCATACAGGAAGCAAACCCAATGACTCCCTCATTTCCATGCCAAGCACGTCACAGCTGGCAGCACCTTTGGGAGGAAAGCTAGCATTATTTGCAAACAATTGGCATATTGTCACAACAGACAAATGGATCCTGGACATTATAAACAGAGGCTACAAATTTCATTTCCACACACTTCCAAAAATGAGAGGCATGCCAAACCTGCCACAGAATCAAAGGGCAGAGGCACAACTACAAATTTCAAAGCTCTTAAGCATGAGAGCCATTCAAGAGGTACCTTCTCACGAACAAGGTCAAGGTTTTTATTCAAGGCTTTTTCTGGTACCAAGGAAAGGAACCGACTGGAGACCCATTTTGGACTTATCCATCCTAAACACATTTATTCTTGTACCAAAATTCAAGATGCTCACATTACAGCAACTTCTTCCCATGCTGGGCAAGGAGTTTTGGCTGGTAACATTGGACCTCAAGGAGGCATACCTGCATGTCCCAATCAGACAAAGCTGCAGAAGATACCTCAGATTTCTTGCAGGTTCAGTCCACTATCAATTCTCTGCATTGCCCTTTGGCTTATCTACTGCGCCCAGAGTATTCACAAAGTGCCTGGCATCAGTGATTGCCTACTGCAGACTTCAAGGGATACAAATTTACCCTTATTTAGACGACTGCCTGATCCAAGCGGACAGCAAGCAAATACTTCTGGAACATCTGACATATGTGACACGACTATTGCATGCTCTGGGTTACACGATCAACAAAGAGAAATCAAGGCTAACCCCATCTCAGAAAATAACCTTCCTGGGTGCCAACTTGGACACAAACACCCAGATGGCCTATCTTACGCCATAAAAACAAGGGCAACTATCTCATTACTTCAAAATACTAGCAAAAAGTACCAGGCTTACTGCAAGGAAAATCCTGCAGGCTCTGGGATTCATGGCATCTTGCATTCTTTTAATCCCATGTGCAAAGCTGCATATGAGGAAACTTCAGTGGTACCTAAAAAATCTATGGTCTCAACACAGTCACAGTTTGGAAGCAAAACTACCAATAATCCCATCTTTGCAAAAAGAATTTCTATGGTGGGCCCAATCGTGTCAAGCAAACACAGGCCTCCCATTCTGCAAGCCTCAAGCAGAACAAGTTATCACAACAGACGCCTCGGATTACGCTTGGGGGCCGCACATGACGGACAGGTGCATCCAGGGCAAATGGTCCCAAAAAGAAAAGCACCTCCACATCAATCAAAAAGAAATGTTAGCAGTAATAAATGCAATTACAGCTTTCAAGGACTTCCTGCATCCAGGACAATTACTCATAAGAACAGACAACACCACAGTAATGTGGTACATAAACAAACAAGGAGGAACTCATTCATACCCCTTGTGCAGACTAGCCATGGCCCTTTGGAACTTGGCTCTGGAATGGCAAATCGAACTTCAAGCACAGTACCTACCAGGATTGGAAAACACACTGGCAGACAAATTAAGCAGAAATATGACAGATCCACACGAATGGAAGTTACATCCGCAAGTCTTTGCAGAAATAACCCAAGTGTGGGGGAGGCCAGACATAGATCTTTTTGCCTCCCACAGGAATCATCAATTGGAAAAGTTTTGTTCCAGGACCTTTCACCCAAAGGCCTGGAGAGTGGACGCCCTTTCATTCAGTTGGACAGCATGGACCGTGTACGCATTTCCACCTCTGCCTCTTCTGCCCAAGGTACTTTTGAAAGCAAGAGCAGACAGACCGAAGATGATACTGATTGCGCCAGATTGGCCAAGACAACACTGGTATCCATTGCTGAGGAGCCTAACACATACTCCTCCCTGGTCCCTGCCTTTAATGCCACTTCTGCTGACTCAGCACAGTTACAAAACTCTACACAGTCAGCTGAAAACACTCAATCTCGCTGCATGGAGGATTCCTTAACACCACAACAGACAGCACTCTCCAAGGAGGTGCAAGATATCATTTTGGAGGCCAGAAGACCATCTACTAGAAAAGCTTACTCTGCAAAATGGAAGCAGTTTTGTTCTTGGAATGCGAAAAAAGGCCAGGACCCCAAAAAACTGAACTTGTCTCAGGTATTACAGTATCTAGCTGAGCTGCTAAACAGTGGACTTTCATTTTCTTCCATAAAAATCCATGCCTCAGCTATTTCTGCAGAATACAACACGGATCCTCCTCTATTTTCTCACCCACTCTTACGACAGTTCCTCAGAGGGGCTAAGAATATTAGACCACCAAGGAAACAACCAATACCAGCCTGGGATCTTAATTACGTACTAGAGAAACTAACATTGCCTCCTTTTGAACCAGCTGCCTCAACAGATTTACAATATTTATCTTGGAAAACTGCCTTACTTCTGGCTATCACTTCTGCTCGTAGAGTTTCAGAATTACAGGCCCTCATGGCGGTGCAGCCTTTTCTCATTTTCCACCAGGACAGGGTCTCCCTTCGTACCAACCCATCATTTATGCCTAAAGTGGTATCTAGGGTAGCTTTAAATCAAGCCATACACCTTCCTACTTTTTACCCCAATCCTCAAAACAAAGGGGAAAGGTTGCTTCACTCCTTAGACATCCATAGGCAGCTACGTTACTATTTGGACAGAACAAAGTCCTTCAGGAAATCAGAACAACTCTTTGTGTCCTATGCTGTAGGGGCTCAAGGGAAGCCAGTCTCCAAGCAGACTATTTCAAAGTGGATAGGCCACTGCATACGGTTTTGTTATTCCTATCATGGGAAATCTGTTCCTACAGGTATCAGACCACACTCCACCAGGGCCACAGCTACCTCTACAGCCTTCCTCAGAGGAGTTCCTACCAAAGATATTCTGGAGGCAGCCACTTGGAGTTCTGTACATACCTTCACAAGACATTACCACCTGCCTTTATATTCCAGAACAAGAGCAGGCTTTGCCACTGCTGTTTTGCAGGGCATTCTGGCTCAACCCAGTTCCTCCTAATACCTACCACCCTGTGCGTAGCTTTGGGATTCTACCCATCTGTGATTACTGCAGCTGTATGCACGATGAACATAGTACAGTTTTGTACCTACCATAAATGTAGATGTTCGAGTGCTAATACAGCTGCAGTACAGGTTTCCCTCCCTCCTTCCCCACTTGGTAAAGGCATGGGGCCTAACAACCTCTTCATACAGCCTGACTGGGTTATCCTTCTAAGGTTTATTTGCTTGCAGCCACTGTTTTTGGATTATATTGCATTTCTTGTATATGCATATAAGCATAATTTCTGTATTGCCTTCTTTCGGGGGCACCTGACATCTGGGGCAAGAAAGACTGAAGAACATGGCGTCGGCTGTGTCTTATATACTCTGGCCTCACTGACGTCAGAAGAGAAAGCGACGACAACCGACGCCAGACCAAGACTTTGGAATTCGGCCGACCGAGGGACCGCCTGACGGCAGAAAACCCATCTGTGATTACTGCAGCTGTATTAGCACTCGAACATCTACATTTATGGTAGGTACAAAACTGTACTTTGTAGAGGTCTTGTGAGGTACATACCAAAAGGGGCGTTGTACTCTATAATGGCTCTAATGAGTGAGGAGTAGAGGGGTCTAATGAGTGCGGAGTAGAAGGGAACAATGACCTCTTTTTTTCTGGATGAGAAACCTTTTGTAATGAGGTGTGCCACATAGAAGGATTTCCTGACTACTGTGGCGATGTGATTATCAAAGGAGAGATTACGGTCCACCTGTGTCCCAAGGTCTCTTATCACATATTCAGTGTTAAGTATACTACCGCCTATGTTGTAGTTCATGGGTGCAGAGTTTTTACCAAAGGGGATGACTGTGCACTTTTTGGCATTGAGCTTGAGGCCATGGCTTTGACACCAGGCATCTGTCTCAGTGAGGCCCTTTTGTAGGATGTCCACATCGTTAGGAGTTTCGATTATGGCTCCTAGTTTGCAGTCATCTGCGAACTTCGTTAGCCAAAGACCTTCTGTGTTAGCCTGTACTTCAGAGAAGTAGATACCAAACAGGAGAGGACCCAGGACTGAACCCTTTGGTACTCCACTTGTCACTGGTCTGAAGTCGGATTTGGAGTCTGCTACTTTCACAGTGTGGGTTTTGTCAGTGAGCCAGTTGGCAACCCATTTTGTGACATAGGGATTTATACCTAGTTTATTGAGTTTATCTATAATTCCAGAGTGAGGGATGGTGTAGAAAGCCTTGGCAAGATCTAGATAGGCTGTGTGAACCACTTTACCCTTGTCTACGGCTTTGGTGACTGCTTCAAAGAAGTCTATCAGGTTTAGGAGACGTGCTCTGCCTTTTACAAACCCAATCTGGGTGGGGTCCAGAGTTTGGAGATTACCAATGTCTTTGTTTATAAGTTCCATGATGATACATTCCATGGCCTAGTAGACCAGGCTCGTCAGGCTAATGGGGAGGTAGTTCCCGAGGTCCTTGGTGGCTCCCCCCTTGTGGAGTGGAATAACTATTGCTGTGCGCCATTCAGCAGGCACAAAGCCTGAGGTGAGGCTATGATTGAACATGGTACTTGGGTGGGGTGCCAGTTTGTTCTGTAGTTCGTATAGAACGCAGCCTGGGATGTTGTCTGGTCCCATGGATGCTGTGTTCTTGTCTTTGGAGAGTGTGGTTTTTACCTGTGCAGCCGTGATTATAGGAACTCTTCATTCTTCCGGTATAGAGATGGGCTGTTTAGGGGGTGAGAGGGGGGTAAAGTTAGCACTGAACCTGTCCGCCAGGATGTTGGCAATATCAGTTGGGTCTGCATATTTAGTGCCATTGTGCTGTAACTCGGAGCAGATCTGAGTGTTGCCATTGAGATTCTTGACATAATTATAGAATGGGGTTGTCTTTACAATCAGTGGCGATTTTGTTTTCGTAACTAGCTTTGGAGGATTTTATTTAGGGATCGCAGCTTCTTACTGAGGCTGACCAGGGAGCTCCTCCACTCATGGGATTTTACTCTCTTTTGCAACAATTTCTTCCTTCTATTGTACAGTTTGTTTATGGCAGGGGACCACCAGATTGGCTTCCTTTTTTTGGAGGATAGCGTCTTGGTTCCGTTTGGGATAGTACGATCCATGCACTCATGTAAGTGCTTATAAAGTGCAGTTGTGTAGGATTCAATAGTCGTAACTGTATTGTCCATCTGCGTGGGTGTCATGAAGTTCACCACTTCTGTCTTAAGAAGCATGAAGTTGGCTTTGGAGAAATTTTTAGCATGGTTTCCTTAATGGGGGGTGGGGGCAGGATGTGGATATCTAGGGTAATTAGCTTATGGTCGGATCGGACCAATGAGACGTTAACTTCAGGTGTGAAACACCGGTCACTCATGTTGGTAAGGACTAGATCTAAGATATTGTTTCCCCTGGTGGGGGGGTGGATAAGTTGATCCAGGGCATTGGAGTTTATGAATTCCAGAAAGCGTTGAGCGAAGGAGTTGGTACATGAGATACCATGTTTGTGTAGTGATTTACTGACTAGACACAGTATCAAGACTCGTTTTTCCCCTGCCAATTAGGCCACGCCCAAAGCTGCGCAGAACTACCTGCGAGGTACTACACTTGGAGATTACCGATTTTTAAAGGTTAAGAAAAAGTAGTGCAAGTGTCAGAGGGTTATTATACATAAGGGGTAACTTGTTAACAACCACCGGCAGCACAGACAACAACAGGAATTTTGCGTACTAAAATATCTGAGAATGTCAAGAGGAAGCATATAATTTCAAAGACTGCAGCTAGCCCTCTCCACTGTGCCCCCCCTTCTTTACTCCAAACAACCATACATGATTCTGTACAAGAACAAAACTGAAGCTTGAGAAGTATGACTACTTACACGCTCATACAAAGCCCTGGTTCCACAGGCTGGAATACTTCACTGCAAAACAGGTCTCTGATGCAAACAGATCAGCACAAGAAATAGAGGGATCCAGCAACAATGGAAGTAAATTCTTCAGATTTAAGAACTGAAGATGGGAATATCTGTTGCTGGACCCCTCCTATTTATTCATAAACAACAATGGATACACATCTGGGGGGGTGGAGGTGTTTATGCAAGTGGATTTCTCTGATTGGCTGCCAGCACTATCTGCACAGAATGCAAACAAAATTGGCTTGATGTAAGCAGAGGAAAACAGTGTAAACTAAAACACTTTTCTTGAAAAATTTAAATGTAAGCACATGATTAATCTGCTATGAAACCTAAGTTGAGAAGTTAACTGACAAAGTTCAGTTACCTTTTCAACTTAGTTTTCACAAAATAGGGCTGAAATAGGATCGGGAAGTAAGTTGCGCTTGTACAAGGCACTCGGGGGTAACCTCATGCAATTACTGGCGTCTCGTAGCGAGCTCGGGTGTAAGCTCAGAGGCAACATGAGAAGGTACTCGGGGTTAATCAGTTAAACTGACATCTTCTTCATCCAGGCCTAAAACTCGATCCTCGCCTAGAAAACCGACGTCCAAACCGCATGCTCAGGCCCATATGCCTAAAAAACAAATGCTTAGAATGGCTGAAGACCTTATTACCTTAACTAGTAGAAGCCAGCCTTCCCCCTCTAAGAAACCTAGAACTGATTTTCCTTCTGATCAGGAATCTGATATTTCTGTTTCTTCTGATTACCAGGATTTGCCCTTATCTACCTATGAGGATTCTGATGCAGAGGATTCCATTCCCTCTGCTTCCCCACCAGAATATTTTTCTTTTGGTGAAACCTTGCACACTCTTCGGGAGCATTTCCGCTGGGAAAGCCAGGATTACTCTGACTTCAAAATGAGACTCTGGGAATTCTTGCTCCTCCCTCAACACAGGCCTTTAGCTGTCCCTCCTGTTCTGGACATTGTAGATGATGCTTTCTTGGAATCTAGCCTTTCCCCAGACACTTTACCTCCAACTCCCAGAAAACCTGTCAGGTATTAGAGTATCTGACTCTCAAAAGTTCCTCTTCAAGAATCCTACTGCAGATTCAGAGACCATTTCCTAATGGCATTAAGGCCACTGCTGCCAAAAACCCTACCCCTTCTGATAGAGATTCTAGAGGCTTGGACAGATTGGGTAAGAAGGTATATACTTTTGCTACTTTGGCCATTATGGCTTTAAATTGCCAGTTTCATATGTTAAAGTACCAGCAGCATATTATGGGACTACTTAAACAGAAAATGATGTTGTTTCCTGACTGTGCTGAACACACAGAATTACAGGATTTAATGCATTATGCAGAACAAGTTGGTAAACATACTTTGCAATGTGGTTTTGATTCTTTAGAAGCATCTTGCAGGGCTGCTGTCACTGGGTCTGTACTTAAAAGGCATGTTTGGCTTAAGGAGCAAAACTTGCCAGATCATGTTAAAGCTAAATTACTGGATGCTTCCTTAAACCAAGACCGCCTTTTGGGCAACAAAGCAGAAGTCATCCTGAAAAAGATGGAGGAAAAAGCTAAATCTATACAAACTGTTAAAAATGTTCTGCAAGTACAGCCTCCCAGATTTAGTAGGCATTGGCCTTCTAAAAATTGGTCCTTTCCAGCCTCTTCCAGGCGTTTTCAGTCCAAACCCAGGAACAGCAGACCACCTAGGTTACAGTCTCAGGCTACACACAGGCCTAAGCAGTGGGGGGCTCCCACTTCCAAAGCAGGGAGTTAGTAAGACACCCCCCTATGGAAAAATGGCACAATGACTTGACCTTAACCCTTCCTAGCCCTGCTCAACTGCCTGCTCCCTTAGGAGGAAAGCTCGCCCTGCATGACAAAAACTGGGAACTCATTACCCAGGACAGATGGGTTTTGAATATAGTTTAGAACCACAAAGACCAAACCAAGTAAATGCAGTGGAACCAGCAGAGAGAGAGTCCACACCAACCAAAGTAATATTCAACTGTTTATTGAGTGCTTTTGTCAGCTCCATCACCTGACTTCTTCAGAATATGTACATCACTAAACATCAAGATATTTATTAGTAAAAAGGACATCACATGACAATACTCGGACTTTTGACTCAAACCACTAAACAAGCTGATTAACATCAATACAAACCATTTCATACTTCATAATGAACACTACAAACAAAAAATATAAATGCATATACATATATTTAAAGCTTTCATAAATAATTGTAGAAACAATAAAAGACTTTCCTAGTACTTAAATTAACCAAATACTTAATTAACTAAACAATGAATGCAATTTCAGAAGGCTAGTTATGCTAACGTGGTCGTTGAGACCAGGTAGGTTGGTGGCGTTGAATTTAATTTGCCATCATAATTCTTGTCCTCCCATGGGGCCACCCAGTGGATCTGGTGTAACTTTTTCTACAACTAAAAATTATGAAGTATGAAATGGTTTGTATTGATGTTAATCAGCTTGTTTAGTGGTTTGAGTCAAAAGTCCGAGTATTGTCATGTGATGTCCTTTTTACTGTAAATATCTTGATGTTTAGTGATGTACATATTCTGAAGAAGTCAGGTGACGGAGCTGACGAAAGTGCTCAATAAACGGTTGGATATTACTTTGGTTGGGGTGGACTCTTGTCTGCTGGTTCTACTGCATTTACTTGGTTTGTTTTTTGTGGTTCTGAGCTTGTGGTGTGCCTAGGTCGTGGTATCAGTATGAGTGCCGGTTCACGCACCATTGTGTTGGGTAATGACCCGGTGGACAATATTGGACTTTTGACTCAGTTGTTGCAACAAATTACTAAAGAGGTGACCAATGGTTCTCAAGGTTTTGGGAACAGCAATACTTCATTGGACAATGATATTCCACCTGGACAAGGGAACAATATTGTGCTTTCTCAAACACCAAATGAGTTTCGTGGTGGACTTTTCCCCGGCGGTGAGAATTTATCTTTTGCTTCATGGTTTAACAGAGACATTTCCTTTATTTGTAACAACAACAGTACTGAAAAGGGTACTTTTCAGCTGACTTTGACAGCTTTTGAAAATAAGCTGGTCAAGGTAAGAAAGCTCCAAGTTGAGCGCATATTTTAGGGAGTGTATAAAAAATAAATTGGTCCCTAAAGGGTTACGGAGCTGGCAGTACCCTAATGGTCTTACTAACAATTCAATTTTACATCGTGAACTGTTAGCACTCTTTGACAAACAAGGTATGGAATTGTTGGAGGTGCTTATGAAACATAACCAAAAGGCTATAGATATACTATACATAGAACTGAGTGATCTTGATAAAACTTAACATGATCTACTTTTTGAATCCTCTATTTTGGCATACAAAGCCATTCTGAGTAAGACTGATAGAACTATTGCAGACATTCAACTCAGAAAAGGTAAAAAGTTACAAAGAGATACAGCAGTGTATCACGCTGGTACCGCCTATCTGAAAGCCCGCCTATCAAATGTACAGATTACCAATGATCCAGTAGGAGATCAAGGGGAGGTTTCTGGAGGAAGAGCTGAAGAGCAACCGGCCATTGAAACCCCTTTAGGGTGGGATCCGCCACACAGATACGAAAGGATACGGAATTAAACAGGAAGACCATACTACAGGCCTCAATGGAATCAGCAGCGGGGGAGGTACCAGCCAGGAGATACTAATTGGAATGGAGAGAGATGGACCAAGAGGTGGAATTAGATCATCTCGGCATACCTGATGGTGAGCCGATGGACATTATATTATGTACTGATTCAGAACGTTATGATGACCTTAACAGTAATGTACATTTTTTTTATGTAAGTGGCTATGGTGATTTTGTTATGCACAACTATTCTATGCAGCCGCTGGATGTGAATTTGCCGGAAATACTTAGTAAAGGTTTTAATTTTGTTCCAACTGCCAGAGCCAATTTGGTTAAACTGATTTTAGATTTCAAAGTTTTCGTGAGGAAACTTAATTTACAGTTAATGTTTGGGAATGAAGCGTTTTCTGATAATCATTTACGTAGAAGTAGTACAGGGAATCCACCTTTACCTAATGTTTTAAGTCTGTTTGAAATTCTTTGTGATTTTGATTTTAGAGCCATTATTAGTATTTGTGGAATCTCAATGTCATTGAAAAATAGTTGCTTAACAAATTAGTGTCTGATAAAACCTTGAGGGTAATGAAGCCCGATAAAGGGGGAGGGGTGGTTTTAATGACTAAAACTGACTATAATAACAGAATGAATACAATGTTATGGGATGACTCACTTTGAGGAAGTGTCACGTAAGTTTGTTAACATTTCTCATCATCAAATAGATCTGGCCTTGAAGTATTTGGTGGATCAAGGCCAAATTGATATGGAGGTATATCATTTTTTGAGTGTCAACCACCCTAGGGTACCGAATATTTTTGGTATCCCTAAGAGTCACAAAAATCTTGTTACCCCCCTCCCCCCACCCCCCATGAGACCTGTAGTTAGTGTAGCGGGCTCCATAACTTTTTTTATAGGTAAATACATTGACTTTAGGCTGAAGTTTATCCTGATCGATGAGCATCTTTGTATTGATTCGTGGCATTTTTTTAAAAAGACTAAATGGACTGGGTGAAGTACATGTTTCTTTTTTAACAGTGGACGTGGTCAATTTGTTTAATGTTGTTCCTCACACATTGGGGCTTGAATGGTTTGAGGAGTTCCTATTTGACTCCAATAGGTTCAGTAACAGTGATGTAGGGAGTATTAGTCACCCTTATGGAGCTAGTTCTTAAACACAATTTTGTGTTTTTTGAAGGGCAGTTCTTTAAATAACTAATGGGTAGCTATTGGGGCATGTTGCGCCCCCATTTTTGCGAACATCACAATAGTTATGTGGGAACGGAAGTTTCTTTTCAAATCCATTTTTGCAGGATCATAGAATTTATATTTAAGATATATTGATGACTTGTTTTTTGTATGGAAGGGAGATGAGAATGAAGTGAAAGAATTTTTAGATTTCCTTAATGTAACTACAGGCTTTCTGAAATTTACGTACAACTGTAATAAGGAAAGTGTGAATTATTTGGATGTCCTTGTTAGTAAAGTGTCTGATAACAAGGGTTTGGTTAGTAATTTATATAGAAAGCCCACATACAGTAACAGTTTATTACATTATTCTAGTTGCCATCCAGAGCATGTCAAAAAGAGTCTCGTAAAAGGGCAATTTGTTCGTATTTCACATATGGTAACTAGGGAGATGGACTATCAAGTCCAGTGTAAAGTTTTGGAAGAAATGTTACTAGCAAGGGATTACCCGATTAAATTGATTAACAGGGCCTTGGAGGAAGTAAATAACAAGATTGCATTAGGGGTATTTAGTCCACTCTTGAGTGAGACTTTTTGCCCTCAGAGTAGTCAAGGCATTTCATATATTCACAATGAGGTGAATAAACAGGAACATGTAGGATTTTCAGGTACTCCTTTGTAACAAATTTTTCAATTGACCACACTGCTATCATTGATGTAGTGAGGAAGAATTGGGCTATATTTTGTAGTCAAGGGGATATTATTGACAAGATAGGACCATCCCCTAGGGTAATTTTTCGAAGGGGTAAGAACTTTAAGGAGCTATTGCAGAGTACCAACAATGTTGGAGTTCGGCACGGTAGGGGTATACTCATGCTTGTGGTTTTTGTGCACAGTGTACATATATTCATTCAGTGGATAAGACAACCATTAACTGATTAAACGTTTATGCAGAAGGGAATTACTCATGTATCACGAAGGGGTGATATATGTAGCTATTTGTTGTCAATGTGCAGGGTTTTACATTGGTAAAATCAAGAGGAGTTTCAAGGATAGGGTTTACGAGCACATTCGTGATATAAGAATTGCCAGTCCCAATAGTGCCTTATATAAACATATTTCACAATATCCCGGTCGCACCTTTAAATCTTTAGTTGTAGAAAAAGTTACACTAGATCCACGGGGTGGCCCATGGGAGGACATACTAAATTTCAAAGAGTTATGGTGGCAAATTAAATTCAACGCCACCAACCCACCCAGTCTCAATGACAGCGTTAGTATAACTAGCCTTCTGAAATTGCGTTAATTTTTTGGTTAATTAAGTATTTGGTTAATTTAAGTACTAGGAAAGTCTTTTATTGTTTCTACAATTATTTATGAAAGCTTTTAAATATATGTATATTTATATTTTTTTGTTTGTAGTGTTCATTATGAAGTATGAAATGGTTTGTATTGATGTTAAGCAGCTTGTTTAGTGGTTTGAGTCAGAAGTTTGAGTATTGTCATGCAATGTCCTTTTTACTATAAATATCTTGATGTTTAGTGAAGTCAGGTGACGGGGCTGACGAAAACGCTCAATAAACGGTTGGATATTGCTTTGGTTGGTGTGGACTCTTTCTCTGCTGGTTCTACTGCATTTACTTGTTTTGAATATAGTTTCCCAAGGATACAGATTCCACTTCCACACCCTACCAACCCTCAAACGGTTGGCCAGACCTACCCTCAAATCAGTGGGCAGAGGCTCTACAGCAGGTTCTCGCTCTAAGTATCAGGGCTATTGAGCCTGTACCATGCAGATTTAAGGGGACAAGTTTTTTATTCAAGACTTTTGCTGGTACCCAGAAAAGACAGCTCCTGGCGTCCTATCCTGGACCTCTCTACTCTAAACACCTTTTTGGTAATCCCAAAATTCAAAACGCTAACACTTCAGCACTGCTTCCTATGCTAGGCAAAGATGCCTGGTTGGCAACCTTAGACTTAAAGGAAGCTTACCTACACATTCCAATAAGGGAATCGTGTAGGAAATACCTGCACTTCTGGGAAGGCTCCATCAGTTCTCTGCACTTCCCTTTGGCTTATCTGCTGCGCCCAGGGTATTCACAAAGTGTCTAGCTCCAGCCATTGCATTTTGCAGGCAGAGAAATATTCAAATATACCCATACTTGGACGATTGTCTGATTCAGGCAGAAAGCCATGACTTGCTATTAAAACATCTGGCATTTGTGAAGAAACTTCTAACCTCACTGGGGTACACCATAAACGAAAATAAATCTCATCCAGTACCCTGCCAACAGATTCTATTCCTGGGAGCAAGCTTGAACACAACTTCCCAGATGACTTTCCTCACTCCAGAGAAACAAGCTTATTTGGCAACCTTCTTCAAACTACTGGCCCCAAAGACCCAGCTATCTGCAAGGAAAATTCTTCAAGCCCTGGGGTTCATGGCCTCTTGCATTCTACTAATTCCATATGCAGGACTGCATATGAGGAAACTACAGTGGTATCTAAAAAGGCTATGGTTTCAACATTCTCAGGACCTGGAATCAGTGATTCCTATCATTCTTCATATAAAGACTAGAGTTCCTTTGTTGGACAGAGGCCTGCTACCACAACAAGGTGCTCCCTTTCACTCTGCCCCCTGCTGCCCAAACCCTAATAGACGCATCAAGGTATGCATGGGGGGCTCACTTGGTAGGGCAGTGCATTCAGGGCAAATGGAACCCGAGACAAATGCACCTGCATATCAACGAAAAAGAAATGTTAGCTGCACAGAATTCCCTGACAGCCTTCAAAGACCACATTCTTCCAGGGCAATTATTGGTAAAGACAGACAGACACCACAGTTATGTGGTACATAAACAAGCAAGGGGGAACCCACTCGTACCCTCTCTGCAGACTAGCCATGGCTTTGTGGAACACAGCCTTGAGCTACCAAGTGCACTTATAGGCTCATTTCCTGCCAGGCAAGCTAAATTCTCTGGCAGACGACCTAAGCAGAAATCTCATGGACCCACGCAAATTGAAATTGGAACCAAAAATATTCAACCTTTTGAGGAACAAATGGGGGACTCCAGAGATGGACGTGTTTGCCTCCCCTCAGAACTACCAATTGGACAAATTCTGCACAAGGACTTCCCACAGTCAAGCTTGGAAAGTGGATGCCCTGTCCTTTACCTGGGAAAGCCTCTCGAATTATGCCTTTCCCCCCTCTGCCTCTCCTCTTGAAGGTTCTGCTAAAGATCAAACGAGACAAGCCAAGGACAATACTGATTGAACCAGACTGGCCACGCCAGCACTGGGTACCCCCTCTTGCTCAGTATGACACTGCTGGAACCATGGCACCTGCCTCAGACCCCTTCACTGCTGTCCCAGTAGGCCGGCCAGATTCTACACCCTCAGCTTCAAACCCTGAACCTTGCAGCCTGGCTAATTCCTTGAGCTCCCCAATAGCATCCCTCAGTAAGCAGGTGATAAATGTCATTCTGGAGGCAAGGAGGCATAGTACTAGAAAATCATATGCTGAAAAGTGGAAAAGATACTGTTCCTGGAGCCAGACACAAATTCATGCCTCTGCCATTTCACCACATTATAATACTGAACCACCCCTCTTCTCTCACCCCCTGCTAAATCAATTCTTCAGGGGGCCAAGAATTTAAGACCCCCCCTCAGGAGAACACCTACTCCAGCCTGAGACCTTAACTTTGTATTGGAAAAGCTCCCTCTCCCTCCTTTTGAGCCAGCTGCAACTGCAGAGTTGAAATTCCTTTCTTGGAAGACAGCCTTCTGAGCCATCACTTCAGCAAGAAGAGTGTCTGAATTACAGGCCCTCATGGCAGTGGAGCCCTTCATTATCTTCCATGCAGACAGGGTTTCTCTCAGGACCAATCCTTCCTTTATGCCCAAGGTGGTGCCTACCTTTTTCCTGAATCCACAAAACAAATGAGAACGAATATTGCACTCTTTGGACGTGCACAGACAACTTTGATTTTATTTGGACAGGACTAAGCCTCTCAGAAAATCTGAACAGCTGCTAGTTGGCTTTGCTGCAGGGGCAAAGGGGAAGGCCATTTCAAAACAAACCATTTCTAAATGGATAGCCCATTGCATTCATTTCTGCTATAAGCACCATGGAAAACTCACCCCCAAGGGGATAAGATCACACTCCACCAGGACTGCATCTACTTCTACAGGCTTTCTCAGAGGAGTCCCTGCCAGGGACATCCTAGAAGCTGCTACTTGGAATTCTGTACATACGTGTGCCAAGCATTACCACATGCCTATTTTTTCCAAATCCAGAGCTGGGTTTGCCACTGCAGTCTTGCAGGGCTTAATAGCTGGCCCTAATGCTCTCTAACTTCCACCTCCCTTCCTTAGCTTTGGGAGTCATCCCAAATGTGATGACTGTAACAATGAAACACGAAGAGCATAGTACAGTTGTGTACACGTAGCATAAATGTAGATGTTCGAGCGTATTCACTGTTGCAGTCCTGGTTACCCTCCCTCCAGCCACCTGACTTCTCTTGGTTCTACCTTTCCTTTTTGTTTGGGGTAGTTAAGCTTTCTGGTGTATTTGCTTTTTGATGGAGGTGTACCATAACATATAATTGCTTCCCATTGTGGGGGCACCTGACATCTGGGACAAGAAAAACTGATGTAATGGCATCTGCTGTATATTTTATACCCTTGATGACCTGACATCATGGAAGAAGAGACCGCATCCGACACAGGAATCCAAGACTCTGGTATTCAGGCCGGCTGAGGGCTACCTGCAGTCAGATAACCCAAATGTGATGACCGCAACAGTGAATAAACTCTAACATCTATATTTATGGTCAGTGTACACAACTGTACTTTTGCTGTTTGGCTACAATGTGGAATGGAGAAAGGAAATTTTGCCAGTAGGAGTAACTGCAAATACGGGTACATAAAATAGGCAAGAGGGAGCTGGAATTTACTGGAAAATAATGGTGAAGGAACAAAGTTCCTGGAAAAAAATAAATAGAAAGGGAAAGGTAATAGAATGATATGATGCCAAGAAGAAATTTGCACTGTAGATTACATACTGCTCTTTCTATCAGAGACTGATATCAGAGTATAGACAAAGAGAAAAAGGGGTAAGGGAGTCCTAAGTGAGAGATCTGCTCTTACAGAGTTTTTAGCTGAGTCTAGAACAGAAGCTGTTGTAAAAAAAAGGGATAATTAGTAGGGTCTATGATCTATTGCATGATGACTATAAAAATCGATTGGAGGAGGTCAGAAAAGCTTGGGAAGAAAAATGGGAAAAGCTGTTAAGGGAACAATGGGAGGGCATATGTATTTCTCCCACGTATGCAAAAAAGTCCAGAAAGTTTACAGTTTCTACTTGGAAATGTTTGCAAAGTTTTTACTTGGAAATGTTTGCATAGTTATTTGAAGGCTACACGGAATATTAAAAAAAAAAATATATATATATATATATATATATATATATATATATATATATATATATATAATTTTTTTTTGTATAGGTAGCAAATGTTAGATGTATAATGTATATGTTTTTTTTTTTTTCTTTTTTGGGATTATAATGATCTGGTAGATTTTAAACATTCCCTACAGAATACTCTTGTCAGAAATATTAGGGGGTGGGGTGGAAATGGCTCTAAGTAAACTGTTCTTTTGAGCTGGGACACAGGATCTGAATTGCCTAGACATCTTGAGGCCTTATTAAGTTTAATTCTATTGGTTGGTAAAAATCAGGTAGTAGAAAATGGAAGTAAAAATCTAAACCAACTGTATTTGAATTATTGAATATTGTAAAATAGAACTGGAAATGCGAACTTTGGAAGAGTGACAGAGCAAATAACATACAAATAAATGGAATTTGTGGGAGCAGTACATGCAAAACAGAGTTTAGTAGAAGTGAAGTTAATGGAAAGACAGGGATAGAGCAATGTATGTAATGTTCATAGGTACAAGGATAAATATTAGGCTAGCTGCCTTTACAGGCCATTTTAAGCTTAGCCAATCTCCCTTCAAAGGTGAGAATCAAACCCTGTACTTTATCTATGAAGTAAACATGTCAACTCTCAGCCCCCTAAGTAAGAATCTTAAAAAAAACAAAAAACAAAAAAAAACAAAACATAGATGTAATGTATAATGTATGGGAAGTGAAAAATAAAAGTTTGTTTTCTTTTCTGTTAATGTATGTGTGCCTATGTTTTAAGTAATAGTTTAATAAAGATGTTTAAAAAGAAAGCAAGGCTGGAATTTACTCAAGAAAATTGTCAAAGTGACCAGCAGGGGGAGCAAACAACCAGAGGTGGAAAAGTAATAGAGTAGAATGATGCCAAGCAGAAATTTAGACTGCAGTTTGTAGATTACCTTCCCTGCTAGGGATTGGTATCAGAGTACAAGCAAAAAGACTTGGATAGGGGAGTGTGGACCAGGTCTGATGAAGCTATTACGTGAAAGCGCTTACCAACTGAGTGCACTATTAAAACTTTTTTATTCGTGAAAGTATTGAAGTAGTTTTGTTGATTCAAGCCTATTTTCACGTTTTTCATGTTGAAATGATTTGCATGGTTGCGGTCGCTTTGTTTTTCTATATTGCTGGTATAGAAAAGATATGTATATATATATATATATATATATGTGTGTGTATATATATATATATATATATATATATATATATATATATATATATATATATATATATAATGTAGTAGAACTGTTTTTCCTTCACAGTAACAGGTTTGGTAAAACTGCTTTCTGTCATAGTAACTGTGTGATATTTTTAGAACACAGCATCTGCAAGTATAGAAAAGAAATGTACAGTAAAGAAGTATGATTAGCTTAATAGAATGTGCTTGTGTGGCACAAAAAGTATAACTTTTCAGGCTGCTGAAGAGACCGGGTTTCTTTGAATGAGATAAGAATGCAGACAAAATGCTTCAGTAGAGGAAAAGAATATTTAATCAAGGACACAGTTTTGAAACTAGATAAAAGTGACTGTAAGAGACTATTTGGTGGACAATTTGTAATTTGAGTCAGCTGGGGAAGTTCAGTGTATCTGACAGTGGTCTGTGTTATAAAGAAAATGTTATAATCTCATGGTAGTGCTTGTTTGGCTTGTTTCAATATACAAATCTACAGTTGGTCTGTGTACCTGTTGTTAATTCAGTTTAACAGTGGCGTGCCAGACTTCATTTGAACCTTTTAAATATTTGTAAAAGTACTACGACAAGCACTAGTTAATACTTTGTTGGCGCCAACTTCCATGCAGTCAGAATTGAACAGCTCAACAGTATCAGGAGCTTCCAAGTGGGTGAAACTAAGATTTGGTCTTTGCATGTGCCCTTGGACATTCACCAGCATTTACGGCAGAGAGGAATTTTCCAGTTTGCAATTTTGGTTTGCAGACTAATCACCTGTTAGCCATTTCTGAAAAAGGTAAGCCTCTTTCTGAAATAACATTGATACCATCAAGGACATAAGTGCTAAATGCACACATTCTGTGGCCATAGACTTAAACCAGACTCCTGATAAAGTTTGGATATTATGTCAGTGGTATGAACAAGCCAGCAGTGATATTAAAAGTAATAAAGCAGTCTTGTATAAATAATGAGAGTTTATATGTGTAAATGGATTAATTGTTTTGATCAGTATGTACAAAAATGCAAAAGTCAAACTGAAAGTTTTAACTGTGGAGATATCCTTGTTTTTGTTTAACATGTCATAAAACTGTTGCAGCAGTTGTCAGTAAAGACGCTGCAGGACAAGTCAAAATTGGCAGATTAAGTCAAACGTCAGTTTGTAATGGCAGATGTTAATCGTGCATACAGCTGCAGTAATCACAGATGGGTTTTCTGCCGACAGGCGGTCCCTCGGTCGGCCGAATTCCAAAGTCTTGGTCCGGCGTCGGTTGTCGTCGCTTTCTCTTCTGACGTCAGTGAGGCCAGAGTATATAAGACACAGCCGACGCCATGTTCTTCAGTCTTTTTTGCCGTGCGGTGCCCGAAGCAGAAGCAGTTCGCAAGTGCCGGTCGGCCAACTCCTGAATTACGAAAAATTTTGGAACCGAAGTCTTCATTAAAGCTAAGTACCCCGTTGGGGAAACTTTTCTTGCCTCAGACCGATGTCAGAAAAAGTTAATAATTGTATTTCTTGTGGGAAGCAAATACCGCATAAGGATTTCCATTCCCTCTGCATACCTTGTTTAGGCCCAGACCACGACGTCTCGGGCTGTCGCTTTTGCGCTACCTTCAATAAACGCACTATTAAGCGTCGGGTGGAGTTCGCCCAACACTATTTTGGTAAAGCTTTTGATTATAAAATGTCGTCGGACACTCCGACTACCGTTTTGTCGAAGAAACGCAAGGACAAAGACCGACACGTGAGGCCCGCGGTCCCCGCCGACACCACTCCAAAACAGGCTACACGTGGTCCGGTTCTCAGCGAGACGCCTTTTCAGTCACTGACTACCGACGACACTCCTTTGGCGGTGTCCTCTGTACCCGAGACCGCTGGGTCCTCGGCCCTTTCCCAGACTACAACCACCGAAGCCTTTGCTAATGTTGAGCCTACTAATGTGGACAGGTCCACCTCCACCCATGGTGTCTTTAGACCCTCATCTTCTTTTTCTATTAAGGCCTTTACTAAATCCAAAGCAGCCAGGCATACCAAGAGGCCTATTGCACAGGGCCCATCTCCAGGTCCCATGCCTAAAAAGCAGATGCTTAAAATGGCTGAGGATTTAATTACTCTTATCAGAGGTTCTCAACCCCCTCCAGACAAGAGACCCAGAGTGGAGGAAGATTCTCCCTCTTCTGATCAGGGATCCATTTTATCAGAACATTCTGATGTAGAGGAACATTCTTACTCCCCTTTTGAGGATTCGGATGCAGAGCAGTCCATTCCTTCTGTATCCCCTCCTGAGGATTTTTCCTTTGGGGAAACCTTGCACACCTTGAGGGAACACTTCCATTGGGAAGGCCAAGACTTTTCAGATTCCAAGAAAAGACTTAGGGAATTTCTTTTGTTACCTCAACACAGGCCTCTGGCGATACCCCCTGTTTTGGACATACTTGATGTTTATTCGGAGGCTTGCCTCAACCCGGATTCCCTGCCTCCTGCACCAGTCAAACCTGATAGGTACTACAGAGTACCTAACTCTCACCAATTTCTCTTCAAAAGCCATAATGCTGACCCTGAAACCATTTCACAAGGGCCCAAGGGGATTGAAGGCCTCCACTGCCAAGAATCCACTTCCTGCAGAAAGGGAGTCAAGATCTTTAGAAAGGTGGGGAAAAAAGGTATATACCTCGGCCACCCTAGCCATGAGGGCCTTAAATTGTCAGTTTCATATGCTTAAATATCAACAGTTCCTGTTATCACAATTAAGGAATAAAATGTCTCATCCTGAACAACCAGATTTGAAGGAGTTACAGGATATGATGCATAGTGCAGAGCAAGTGGGTAAACACACTTTACAATGTGGTTATGATGCCCTAGAGGCCTCAAGTAGAGCGGCTGCTACAGGATCAGTCATTCGCAGACATGCCTGGCTTAGGGAACAAAACTTGCCGGATCATGTGAAAGCTAAACTTCTAGATGCTCCTTTACAAAAGGATGTGCTGTTTGGTAATAATGCTGAGGAGATACTACGGAAAATGGAAGAAAAAGCCAAATCTATGCAAACTGTCAAAGCCTTTTTACAGGTCCAACCACCACGTTTTAGCAGAAATTGGCCTTCAAAAAACTGGTCCTTTCCAGCCACTGACAAGCCCCAAAGAGGTAGATACAGACGCACAAGGGGCAGAGGGCAATCTCAAGGATCATATAGAGGCCGACAATGGCAAACCCCAGCACCAAGAGGTGGCGAGGACAGTGCCCAACAATACAGGAAGCAAATTCAATGACTCCCTCATTTCCATGCCAAGCACGTCTCAGCTGGCAGCACCTTTGGGAGGAAAACTAGCATTATTTGCAGACAATTGGCATATTGTCACAACAGACAAATGGATCCTGGACATTATAAACAGAGGTTACAAATTTCAATTTCATACTCTTCCAAAAATGAGAGGCATGCCAAACCTGTCACAGAATCAAAGGGCAGAGGCACAACTACAAATTTCAAAGCTCATAAGCATGAGAGCTATTCAAGAGGTACCGACTCACAAACAAGGTCAAGGTTTTTATTCAAGACTTTTTCTGGTACCAAGGAAAGGAACCGACTGGAGACCCATTTTGGACTTATCCATCCTAAACACTTTTCTACTCGTACCAAAATTCAAGATGCTCACATTACAGCAGCTTCTTCCCATGCTGGGCAAGGCGTTTTGGCTGGTAACATTGGACCTCAAGGAGGCATACCTGCATGTCCCAATCAGACAAAGTTGCAGAAGATACCTCAGATTTCTTGCAGGTTCAATCCACTATCAATTCTCTGCATTGCCCTTTGGCGTATCTACTGCGCCCAGAGTATTCACAAAGTGCCTGGCATCAGTGATTGCCTACTGCAGACTTCAAGGGATACAAATTTACCCTTATCTGGACGACTGCCTGATCCAAGCACATACTTCTGGAGCATCTGGCATATGTGACACGGTTACTGCATTCTCTGGGATACACAATCAACAAAGAGAAATCAAGGCTAACACCATCTCAGAAAATAACTTTCCTGGGTGCCAACTTGGACACAAACACCCAGACGGCCTACCTTACGCCAGAGAAACAGGGGCAACTATCTCAGTACTTCAAAATACTAGCAAAATGTACCAGGCTTACTGCAAGGAAAATCCTGCAGGCTGTGGGATTCATGGCATCTTGCATTCTTTTAATCCCATGTGCAAAGCTGCATATGAGGAAACTTCAATGGTACCTAAAAAACTTATGGTCTCAACACAGTCACAGTTTTGGAAACAATAATACCAATAATCCCATGTTTGCAAAAGGAATTTCTATGGTGGGCCCAAGCATGTCAAGCAAACACAGGCCTCCCATTCTGAGAGCCTCAAGCAAAGCAAGTTATCACAAGAGACACCTCAGATTACGCCTGGGGGGCGCACATGACGGACAGGTGCATCCAGGGCAAATGGTCCCAAAAGGAAAAGCACCTTCACATCAATCAAAAAGAAATGCTAGCAGTAATAAATGCAATTACAGCTTTCAAGGACTTCCTGCATCCAGGAATATTACTGATAAGAACAGACAACACCACAGTAATGTGGTACATAAACAAACAAGGAGGAACACATTCATACCCCTTGTGCAGACTCGCCATGACTCTTTGGAACTTGGCTCTGGAATGGCAAATCGAACTCCAAGCACAGTACCTGCCAGGGTTGGAAAACACGCTGGCAGACAATTTAAGCAGAAATATGACAGATCCATACGAATGGAAGTTGCATCCTCAGGTGTTTACAGAAATAATCCAAGCGTGGGGGAGACCAGATATAGATCTTTTTGCCTCCCACAGGAATCATCAGTTGTAAAAGTTTTGTTCGAGGACCTTTCATCCAAAGGCCTGGAGAGTGGACGCCCTTTCATTCAGTTGGACAGCATGGACAGTTTACGCATTCCCACCTCTGCCTCTTCTGCCCAAGGTGCTTCTGAAAGCAAGAGCAGACAGACCGAAGATGATACTGATTGCTCCAGATTGGCCAAGGCAACACTGGTACCCACTACTAAGGAGCCTAACGCATACTCCTCCATGGACCCTGCCTCTAATGCCTCTTCTGCTGACTCAACACAACTACAAAACTCTTCACAGTCAGCTGAAAACACTCAATCTCGCTACATGTAAAATTCCTTAACACCACAACAGACCCTACTCTCCAAGGAGGTGCAGGATGTCATTTTGGAGGCCAGAAGGCCATCTACTAGAAAAGCTTACTCCGAAAAGTGGAAGCGGTTCTGTATTTGGAATGAGAAAAAAGGCCAGGATCCTAGAAAACTGAACTTGCCTCAGGTATTACAGTATCTAGCTGAGCTGCTGAACAGTGGACTTTCATTTTCTTCCATAAAAATCCATGCCTTAGCCATTTCTGCAGAATTCAACACGGATCCACCTTTATTTTCTCACCCACTCTTACGACAGTTCCTCAGAGGGGCTAAGAATATAAGGCCACCAAGGAAACAACCAATACCAGCCTGGGATCTTAACTACGTACTAGAAAAATTAACATTGTCGCCTTTTGAACCAGCTGCTTCAACAGATTTGCAATATTTGTCGTGGAAAACTGCCTTCCTTCTGGCTATCACTTCAGCTCGGAGAGTTTTGGAACTACAGGCCCTCATGGCGGTGCAGCCCTTTCTCATTTTCCATCAGGACAGGGTTTCCCTTCGTACCAACCCATCATTTATGCCTAAAGTGGTATCCAGGGTAGCTTTAAATCAAGCCATACACCTCCCTACCTTTTACCCCAATCCTCAAAACAAAGGGGAAAGGCTGCTACATTCTTTAGACATCCGTAGGCAGCTACGTTACTATTTGGACAGAACAAAGTCCTTCAGGAAATCAGAACAACTCTTTGTGCCCTATGCTGTAGGGGCTCAAGGGAAGCCAGTTTCCAAGCAGACTATTTCAAAATGGATAGGCCACTGCATACGGTTTTGTTATTCCTATCATGGGAAAGCTGTTCCTACAGGTATCAGATCACACTCCACCAGGGCCACAGCTACCTCTATAGCCTTCCTCAGAGGAGTTCCTACCAAAGATATTTTGGAGGCAGCCACTTGGAGTTCTGTACATACCTTCACGAAACACTACCACCTGCCCTTATATTCCAGAACAAGAGCAGGTTTTGCCACTGTTGTTTTGCAGGGCATTCTGGCTCAACCCAGTTCCTCCTAGTGCCTACCACCCTGTGCGTAGCTTTGGGACTCTACCCATCTGTGATTACTGCAGCTGTATGCACAATGAACATAGTACAGTTTTGTACCTACCATAAATGTAGATGTTCGAGTGCTAATACAGCTGCAGTACAGGTTTCCCTCCCTCCTTCCCCACTTGGTAAAGGCATGGGGCCTAACAACCTCTTCATACAACCGGACTGGGTTATCCTTCTATGGTTTATTTGCTTGCTACCACTGATTTTGGATTATATTGCTTTGCTTGTGTATTCATATAAGCATAATTTATGTATTGCCTTCCTTCTGGGGGCACCTGACATCTGGGGCAAGAAAGACTGAAGAACATGGCGTCGGCTGTGTCTTATATACTCTGGCCTCACTGACGTCAGAAGAGAAAGCAACGACAACCAACGCCGGACCAAGACTTTGGAATTCGGCCGACTGAGGGACCGCCTGACGGCAGAAAACCCATCTGTGATTACTGCAGCTGTATTAGCACTCGAACATCTACATTTATGGTAGGTACAAAACTGTACTTTTCTACCTTTTGTAGAGAATTCCAGTCATTTTTAGATCATACTAAATGTTTACAGGTTGTCAAGACAGCTGAAATGTTTTAGGTTGATGACCTGCTTGCAGTGGGATGCACTTAACAAAGATGAGGAATTATCAGACAAACAGCTGGATAATGTGACAGAGCTTAATAAAAACACATGCAAATGTTAACGAAACATGACATACAGGTTAGGAAGTATATGCAAGACGTTTTTGACATTTTGACTAGGGATGATGTTGCTATACGTATATGGATACACAAGAATATGTGGGTGGGGATATTGACACTGAAGCTCTTACACATGATTTAAAGGGTACACAACAGAAACTTTTGAATGCCATATCAAAGGAAGCAGAATTACACATTAAGATAGGGGTATTACAGAAACAGCTACAGGAATATGCAGTTGCACATGCAGATTCGCAGAGACATGTGTCAGAACATGGTAGTTCAGATAACATTACCACTGCAAATGTGCAGGTAGTGACATGTTCTTCATTTGATCTCTACCAGCAGTCTTGTTTGTTACAAACCATTCCTCGTTGGAATAACAAGAAAGGTATTTTTTACAATATGTTGACATTTGAAGATTGGCTTTTGTATACAGCTGACAGTGCATGGAATGATTGACTGCAAAGATTTTTTTGGCATTTATTCCAAAGTGTTGTAAGACTTTCATCATTTCTAGTGAATGCAGGTGTGATTTTAAGTTGGACAGAATGAGAGCTGTATTGTTTGCATACTGCCAAGGTCAAACTTTGACTGCGAAGTTGGCGGAGTATTTTAATATTACAGTTCCTGACAAAATGCTAGTACAGGTAGAGCATTTTAAATCATTTATGGAATAGATGCCAGGGAAATAAGTGATCCAGAAATACAAAAGAGGCTAATACATGCGTTTTTGGAACGTGTACAAGGAGTACCAGGTAACATTAAGTGTATTTATGAGGAAACTGTTGACACTTTAGAGCAGTATGTTCATAAGCTAATGAGAGGGGGAGAGTAATGAGTGACAATGGAGATATTTTTAAGCATATTTTTTCTCATGGTACTGATGAAGATGGGTTTGAAATAGGTGCAGTGCATTCCTAAATTGCCAAAACCTTTGAGAATTTAGAATTTGCATAAATTCATGGGAATTTTGAATTACAGTAGATAATTTATAGAGGACTACACAAAAGCTGCAGCTCCTCTCTATAAAATGTTGGCAGAGCAAAAAGAAGAGTTGTGGAGTCCCACTGAGAAAGAGGCATTTCAGATGTTAAAGCAGAAGTTGGCACAGGTAACGGAGCTAATAGCTTCCACCAGTAAATTTACCTTTTGTTTTTTAAGCAGCAGCAGGGAAGGGCACACTCAATGGTGTTATTGCAGTTTTGGGCACAAGAGGCATCTCAGGGAATGGACACTAAGTTAAGACCTGTTACTGTTGCAGGAGAATGATTTCTGTAGAAAAAGGATCTCATCTTTGCATTAAACAGCTTTTGACCATTTACTTGGGAATAAGACAGAGTATTTGGCCGTGTTCTTGGAGGTTATAGTTAAAACTCCACATTTGACAATTAAGACTGCACTAAATGACAGTGAGATAAACAAAATCACTGAAGGGGGTTAGTCAGACTGTTTTCTCAAAATGGATAACTACTTTCAGTACAAAGAAGGTACAAATACAGACAGGGACAAGTAGTACTTATCCAGATGTTCTTCGTGTTTCACTGTTGCAGTCATTACATTTGGGTAATCCTGCTGGCAGGTTGCCCTCAGTCGGCCTGAATTCCAAAGTCTTGGGTCCTGCGTCGGTTGCTGTCGCCTCTTCCCTGACATCAGGTCGTCAGGGGTATAAAAGATGCAGCCGCCGCCATTTACTTCAGTCTTTCTTGCTGCGAGGTGCCCGAAGCAGAAGCAGTTCACAAGTGCCGGTCGGCCGACAACTGAGATTTTCATGTTCGAGTTTCAGATCCGAAGTCTTCAATAAAGCTAAGTACCCCGTTGGGGAAACTTTTTTCTTGCTCCAGACCGATGTCAGAAAAAGTTAATAATTGTATTTCTTGTGGAAAGCAAATACCTCATAAGGACTTTCATTCTTACTGTATTCCTTGCCTAGGCCCTGATCACAAAGTTTCAGGTTGTCTGTTTTGTGCTAGATTTAACCAATGCACTATTAAGCGTCTGTATGATTTTGCATTAAACTATTTTGGACGCAGGTTTAATTATCCAGAAATGTCGTCGGACAGCCATCCGATTGCCGGAGTTCACAAAAAACGCAAAGAAAAGGAGAGAGATAAACAACCGAGGCCCAAAACCGACAACGAAGCTTCTCCTAAGCCATTCGCCGGTTCTCAGTGAGGCACTTTTGCAGTCCCTGACACCCGCTACTTTAGAGACGCAGGCCGCTACCGACTCCCACGTGGAGTTGGCTATGCCACTGGAAACTCAAGGTATTGGAGCCTCGGACACTATTCTCTCAGATGGGTCTGGAGTTGCTGAGCAGGCACCAGCTTCTGAGGGTGTATTCAGACCTAAACATCTATACATTAAACCAACTTCAGCTTCAAAGGCAAGGACTAAAGCACCTTCAAAGACAAAGAAACAAACTCAAGAGCCACGTGGACAGGCCTCCATGCCCAAAAAACAGATGCTCAAAATGGCCGAAGACTTGATTACTTTGATCAGGGGTTCCTATCCCCCTCCTGATAAGAGGCCTAGGCAAGAGACAGACTATGAATCTTCAGATCAGGTTTCTATTTCTTCTGATTGCTCTTCTGATCAGGAATGTTATCTTCCCCCCTATGAGGATTTTGATGCTGAAGAATCTATACCTTCAGCTTCTCCTTCTGAGGACTATTCTTTTGGGGAAACCTTGCATACCATGAGGGAGCCTTTCCACTGGGAGAGCCAAGATTTTTCAGAATCTAAAAAGAGGCACAGGGACTTCCTTTTACTACCTCAACACAGGCCTCTAGCCATTCCACCTGTGTTAGACATTGTAGATGTGTTTTCAGAGTCTAGTCTGACCCCTGACTCCTTACCTCCAGCTCCTGTTAAACCTGACAGATATTACTGGGTTCCTGACTCCCATAAATTCCTTTTCAAAAACCCTGCTGCAGACCCAGAAACTGTTTCACAGGGTCCCAAAGGAGTTAAGGCTTCCGCAGCAAAAAATCCTACCCCCTCTGACAGAGATTTTAGGGTACTGGATAGATGGGGAAAAAAGGTTTACACATATGCTACCATGGCTATAAGGGCCTTAAACTGTCAGTTTCATATACTCAAATATCAGCAACATGTCATTTCATTGCTTAAACAGAAAATGTTGTTAAACTCTGAATTTGCAGAAAACAAGGAAATGCAGGATTTATTGCATGCAGCTGAACAAGTTGGAAAGCATACTTTGCAATGTGGTTTTGATTCTGTGGAGGCCTCCTGCAGGGCTGCAGTTACGGGTTCTGTAATTAGGAGGCATGCTTAATCAAAGGGACAAAATCTGCCTGATCATGTCAAAATTAAATTATTAGATGCATCTTTACAGCATGATACTTTGTTTGGTGTTAAGGCAGAAGAGGTGTTAAAGAAAATGGAGGACAAAGCTAAATCTATGCAAACTATCAAAGATTTTTTTACAAGTACAGCCACCTTGGTTTAGTAGACACTGGCCTACAAAGAATTGGTCCTTTCCTGTGTCAGACAGATGTCAAAGGGGCAGATCCAGACGCCCTAGAGGCAGATCCCAGGCGCAAGGTTCATACAGGTCAAAGCAATGGGGTGCTTCTACTTCCAAAAATGGAGAAGACAAATCACAGCCATACAGGAAACGGTCCCAATGACTTCCCCCTGCCTGCACCAAGAACTTATCTCCTGGCAGCACCCTTAGGGGGAAAAATAGTACTTTTTTCTCAAATTTGGCACATTATAACCCAGGACAAGTGGGTTCTAAACATAGTGTCACAAGGCTACAAGTTCCACTTCCATACCCTGCCTAAGGCAAATGGTTTGCCAGATCTGCCAAAAAATGAATGGGCAGAGGCACAGTGTTCTTGGTACCCAGAAAGGACAAAGCCTGGAGACCAGTACTGGACCTATCTATTCTAAACACATTCCTGGATGTACCAAAATTCAAAATATTGACCTTGCAGCAGCTTCTGCCCATGCTGGGCAAGAAGGCTTGGCTTGTGACTTTAGACCTAAAAGAGGCATAACCTGCATGTTCCAATCAGGCAATCATGCAGAAGATACCTCAGATTCAAGGCTGGCTCAATGCATTACCAGTTCTCTGCACTGCCCTCTGACTTATCTACTGCGTCCAGGGTCTTTACAAAGTGCCTGGCACCAGTAATTTCATTCTGCAGGCAAAGAGGAATACAAATATATCCTTACTTGGACGACTGCCTAATTAAATCAGAGAACAGGGACATTCTTCTACAGCATCTGGCGTTTGTGAAGACTTCCAACATGCCTAGGGTACACAGTCAACGAAAATAAATCAAAACTAGTACGCTCTCAAGAGATAATATTCCTGGGTGCAAGCTTAATTACAACTGGCCTGATGGCTTATCTCACGCCAGACAAAGGCAACTGACTACCTGTTTCAAAATATTGGCAACAAAGGCTCGGTTAACTGCAAGAAAAATTCTGCAGGCTTTGGGCTTCATGGCATCCTGCATCCTACTAATTCCATATGCAAGACTGCATATGAGGAAACTTCAGTGGTACCTAAAAAGTGTTTGGACTCAACATTGCCATAGCTTGGAAACAATGATTACTCTCATTCCCTGCCTGCAACAGGAGTTTCGATGGTGGGCGAAGGCTTGTCACCAGAACAAGTGACAGCCATTCACATTACCCCCAGCCAGGCAGAACCTAACAACGGATGCTTCAGATTATGCCTGGGGGGGCCCACATGGCAGGAAGATGCATTCAGGGCACATGGTCCGCAAACCAAATGCATCTATATGTCAATCAAAAAGAGATGCCAGCTGTTCAAAATGCCCTGACAGCCTTTAAGGACCTACTTCATCCGGGCCAACTCCTGATAAAGACATACAACACCATGGTCATGTGGTATATAAATAAGCAGGGGGGCACACATTCTTACCCCCTTTGCAGACTAGCCATGGCTTTGTGGGACACAGCATCGACTTACCAAGTTCATCTGCAGGCACAATTCCTGCCAGGAAAGGAAAATACTCTGGTAGACGAACTAAGCAGAAACTTCATGGATCCCCACGAGTGGCAGCTGGATCCACAAGTCTTCAGCATGATAACAAGGATATGGGGATGCCCGGACATAGATCTGTTTGCCTCCCCTCACAACTACCAAATAAAAAGATTCTGCACAAGGACTTATCACAGACAAGCATGGAAAGTGGATGCCTTATCTTTAAGCTGGAAAAACCTATCAGTATATGCCATTCCTCCACTGCCTCTCCTCCCCAAGGTACTCCTAAAGGTCAGACAGGAGAAGCCAAAAATGATACTGATTGCCCCAGACTGACCCGGCCAGTATTAATATCCGATCTTAAGGAACTTGTCTCAATGCCCAGCCTGGAACCTACCTCAAATAACTTCATCTACTGTCCCAACAAAACAATCCGATCCTGCACAGCCAACTCAGGACTTTAAACCTGGCAACATGGCGGATAAGGTAGTCATACAAAGCACACCTCTCAGTAAAGCTGTGATGGATGTCATTTTGGAAGCCAGAAGGCCTAGTACTAGAAAATCTTATGCTGGAAAATGGAATAGATTTTGTGCTTGGAACCAGGCACAAGGAACTGATACAGCTGTACCAAATATTCCTCAGATTTTGCAATACTTAACTGACATGCTGGACAAAGGCCTATCTTTTTCATCAATTAAAATTCATGCCTCTGCCATTTCGGCTCATTACAATACAGAGCCACCAATCTTTTCTCATCCTTTATTAAGGCAGTACCTCAGAGGAGCCAAAAATTTAAGGCCTCCAAGGAGATCACCAATACCGGCATGGCACCTCAACTGTGTCTTGAAAAACTCACCCTGTCTCCTTTTGAGCCAGCTGCTACTGCTGATATAAAGTTTTTATCTTGGAAAACAGCTCTGCTCCTAGCAATAACTTCTGCAAGACGAGTTTCAGAGCTACAAGCACTCCTGGCTGTGGAACCTTTTATCATTTTTTATCCAGACAGGGTCTCTCTGAGGACAAACCCAACATTTATGCCTAAGGTGGTGTCCAGTGTGGCCCTTAACCATACTATTCATTTGCCAACTTTTTATCAAAATCCACAGAACAAAGGGGAGAGAATTCTGTATTCTTTGGATGTACACAGCTTAGATTCTGTTTGGCCAGAACCAAAGTTTTCAGGAAGACAGAGCAGTTACTAGTGGCATATGCTGCAGGATCACAAGGAAAGGCTATCGCCAAGCAGACTATTTCAAAGTGGATAGGCCACTGCATTCGTTTCTGCTATTTACAATGTGGCAAGCCGGTGCCAAAGGGCATTAGGCCACATTCAGCCAGAGCTGCAGCCACTTCAGCAGCCTTTCTCAGGGGAGTACCAACTAAAGACATTTTAGAGGCTGTTACTTGGACTTCAGTGCACACCTTTGCAGAGTATTATCATCTGCCACTCTACTCTAAATCCAGGGCAGGCTTTGCCACTGCAGTCCTGCAGGACCTCATAAGCCTCTCCTAATGCTGTTTAGCTCCAGCCTCCCAACCATAGCTTTGGGACTCTACCCAAATGTAATGACTGCAACAGTGAAACACAAAGAACATAGTACAGTTGTGTACACTTACCATAAATGTAGATGTTCGAATGTATTCACTGTTGCCGTCCAGGTTACCCACCCGCCATCCCCCTTATTTCTGCTGGATCTTATGTTTCCTTCTCTGATTTATTCAACCTGTGTGGTGTATTTGCTTGTAGATGAAGGTAAAGTATATATTGGTGCATGTATTTTTATACATTGGCTACCCTTTAGGGGGCACCTGACATCCGGGGCAAGAAAAACTGAAGAAAATGGCGTTTGCTGCATCATTTATACCCCTGACGACCTGACGTCAGGGAAGGGGCGACAGCAACCGACACAGGACCCAAGACTTTGGAATTCAGGCCGACTGAGGGCAACCTGCCGGCAGGATTACCCAAATGTAATGACTGCAACAGTGAATACACTCGAACATCTACATTTATGGTAAGTGTACACAACTGTACTTTTTATTGCATATGAAGCGAGTGCATGACTGCATGGCAGGTTTGGATAAACTGGATAAGTCACCATTAAAAGCAGATTATGACTGCCACATACCTACAGTGTATGTGGATGGTGCACATTTCTAGAAGGATGAGAAGTACACTGGGTTTGTAATAGTGACATTGCAAAAGGAGAACAAACCAATTATGGTTAAGTTACCAGGAATCATGTCAGCACAAATAGCTGAGGTGTAGAGGCTATAAAATAGTTTTATAGCATTTATATCCAGTAAATATTTATAGTGATGGTGCTTATTTAGTAAATTCTCTGAGAGTATATGGAACATTGACTTGAGTGATAGGTTAAATGGGTTATTTTCAGAATGGTGAAAGACCAGATCAAAGTATCTTTTATTTTGTTGATCATAATAATGTGCATGTGTGTTAAACTTTGTATTAAAAGCACTGTCAATTGGGTATTTATTGCAACTAATGTAGGTGGTGAAAGTAACATAACCAATGAAGACACGAGTTTTCTGTAAAATTCAAAGTTTGATTTAAGTTTGGATTGAAAATTGTTTTCCTTTCAAAATAAAAAGGAAAAATTGACAGAATTATGTAAAGTAAAATCTGGTTTCCCTCATAGTAATATGTATTTGATAGAAAACATGTATATAATTTGGTTGAGTTGTTTTTCCTTCACAATAACAGAGGTTTGGTAAAATTGTTTTCTGTCATAGAAACAGTGTGATAATTTTAGTACACAGCATCTGCAAGTGCAGAAAAGAAATATGCAGTAAACAGGTTTGATTAGCTTAATAGAAAGTGCTTGCATGGAACAAGAAGCATAAATTTTCGGGCTGCTGAAGAAACTGGTTTTCTGTGGATGAGACAAGAATACAAAGAATGCTTCAGTACAGGAAAAGAATGTTCCATCAAGGACAAAGTTTTGAAACTAAAAAGTGTCTGTAAAAGACTATTTGGTGGACATTTGTAATTTGGGGCAGCTGAGGAAGTGCAGTGTATCTGACTGATGAGGGTTATAAAAAATGTTATAATCTCGCTGTAGTGCTTGGTTGGCTTGTTTCAATGTACAAATATACAGTTAGTCCATCTGCCTGTTTTTAATTCAATTTAACACAACATTTTGGCATCTAAGTGAGAAAAAAACTTTGGAGTCTGCTTGTGGTATAAAAGTGCAGCTGCAAACACTTGCAAGCAAATATCTTAAATCTTCTAGACTTTGTTGCATTTCTGTGAATGATGCATATGTCATTTTGTTGGTTCCTTGTGAATTGTTTATCCAATCTTTTCAAACCTCAGATTGTTTTTATAGTTGCCTTTAAATATTTTATCCAACCTACTAATTATCCCCTTTTAACAGTAGCTTCTGTTCTAGACTCTGCTATAAACTTTACCAGAGCAGATCTTTCACTTAAGATTCAGTTAGCCCTTTCTTTTTGCCTATGTCAGTCCCTACTAGGGAAGGCCGTCTCTAGCCTGAAGTCCAAGTGTCTTTTTGGCCTCTTCCCATTCTTTTACTTTTCCCTCTCTAGTTATTTGCTCCCAATACCTTGGCTCCTTTGCCAGTTTTCTCCAGTAAATTATAACCCCCTTTCTTATTCTCTGTTCCCCTAATTGTAGTCATCCCTATTGGCAAAATCTCCTTTCTCTATTCTCGAGTTGCTTTAGTTCTTAAAATACTTTCTACTACTCCGTGAGTATAATATTATGTATAGCTGTTATTCTCCTTATTGATCTGCATTCAGCATCCCACCCTTTCTTTATTGCCTGCCCTGATGCTTCATCATCATCCCTTTCCACTTTCAGTTATAGCTTTCTGCTTGTGGGTACCTTCGTTGAAGGTTGTGCGTCAGGGCTGGCAACTCGGCACATAAAAATCTACTGCCAATCATTAGTGGACCGGAGTTCCGCTGTGGCGGCCCCTAACCGGTTAAAGCCGGAAGACTCAACAGCAACAACTTGTGATGTGTATATGAGCTTTAACTGTGTAGCTGTAAAATATCCCTTCATATCAGGTAATCCTAAATCACCTTGTTATATTAGAAAGATGGTCTTACCCCACTTGACCGTTGCTCTCTTCCTCTCTCTGATGAAGCCGTTGAACTCTTTTTATTAATTATTGTCCCCAACTTCTCTTGTGGTTGATAAAAAAAAGTATGCCTGACCTGTATAAAAAACAGAAGGGGATATAAGCATTTTCACAGCTTATCTCTTGCATAAATAAGGTCTTCCACTTTTTCAGTTTTTTTTATTATCTTGTGCTTATTCTTTTTCCATATATCCTTAGCTGCCGTAACAAAATCCTTTTTAATCCATACATTTAAATGCTTCATTTTTATCATTTCCCCGTAAATATAGGTATTGCTGAACCAATTTGTGTGGGTATGTAGTTTACAGCTATAGTCCTTGTTTTGTTCTTCATTACTTTTGTATGCTGAAAAGACTTTGAAACTGTCACAAAATGTTCCACAACACCACAATTTCCTGTTCTGGTTATATCTGCTACAAAACAATGTTATTTGCAAAGAAAGCCAACTTTTCTTGAGTACCATGTCAGCTGTATCCTTGAATGTCGGAGTCTCTTATTTTTTTTTGCCAGTGGATCTAAATATAAAGCAAATAAAGGGGAAGAGGGCACCCCTGCCTGGTTCCTCTGTTCAGACACAACTTGGAGGGGAACCCTCCAACTTTAATTTTTGCCTCCTATCCCTCATATATCCTCCTTATTAGCCTTATTGTTGTTATTGTATCTGGCAATGCAAATGCTTCATTAGCCCTAGTCATAAAATCCCAGTTTACTCTGAATGTTTTTTCTTGGTCAAGACCCAGTAATAACAGTGGTATTCTCTTGCATTCTGGTTCCCTTTGGATTATTACTGTTCTTTTGATGATGTAATTTGTAAAATGTGTGTTTTCCCTCCTCAAAACCACATTGATCTGTATCTGTCAGTTATGGCATCACCTTTGCCATTCTTTTTGCTGTTATGGACATAAATAGTTTATAATCATTTTTTTATTTTTCAATGTATGATCTGATGCTATCCGTGTCATTATTCATCGCAGATGGGTCTTTGATCCAACCTCATATCCAAGATGGCAACTGTCAAGAGAGATCCAGAGCACTAGCTTCTACCCTTCTCATAATTTCCTGATATCCTTTACTCCTCAGATTTCGTTTGCAGTGAAAACGCTCACGTGTGATTTTCAGAACTGTAGCTACAGTCAGATAAGTACTTTCTTTTTGGGGTTATTTATTTTTTTAATGCTTTACAGGTAGTTTTTGGGTAGTTCTTCTACTTTCTCAGTAGTTTATCTATATCCCTCCCCTCCCATCTAGTTATTCTAGTCAGCTCTGTTTTCTTTGGGTTTTCCTTGTCTTTTACCCTGTAAGCTTTTTTCTTGTCAGTTAAAAAAAAAAAAAGTAGCTTTTCAAAGTTAACTAGCTCTTTTTTGTCAGTTAAATTTGTCTAGTGTGAGATTGCTAGCTTGTGTGTGTCTTGGTGCACATGGCTGACAAACCCTCTGGGTTCAAGCGATGCTCCTCATGCAGTCGGAAGATGCCATGTTCTGATTCGCACAAGGAGTGTCTTTATTGCTTAGGAGCGGCTTACCTGGAGGTTGAATGCAACACTTGTGCTGCATTCAGCCCCAGGGCCCTTGTGGAGCGATGTATTACACTGCATCCTGAAGGGCTTGGCTCGGGGAGATCCTTTGCTCTCGGACTTCCTTCCCAACCCTCTCAGGAGCCTAAGAGAAGGCCATTTCCCCCTTCGGGGGGGTCCTCTTCAGACTCTAAAAAGCCAAAGCTCTCAGATTGCACATCTCCGGATCCGAGCCCAGCCTCTTCAGCCCCGGATCCGAGATCCACAGTTCCGAGAGCCTCAGATCAGACGCTTGGACCCAAGACTTCCTCAGAGTGGAGGTCTTCGGATCTGAGTGGAGATAAGCTTGTTGGATCCTTTGAGCATCCCTTCAAGTCTTTGGATCTTACCCTGTTGTCGGATCCGATAGATCTGCTGGATCCTGTAATTGTAGTTCCCTGCTTAGGCAGTCTGATCTGGTTCATAGAAGTAGATCCCCTTCCCCATTCCATAGGGCTTTGGGATCCTGGGTCAGATCTCCTGCTCAGTCAGGTCATTACTCAGTTTCATCCAGGTCCTCCAGAAGTCTTCTTCCCTCGGACATGGATAGGATGATGAGGAGCTTTCTCAAGGTTCATATTGAGTTGGGCTTGCTTCCATCCCCTGCTCTATTGGCTAGGGGACCTTCCCCATCTACAGGTCTCTGCTCTCCTCATCCAATCAGTCAGGGTTTGGAATGTCAGGACCAGGGAATTTCCAATGAGAGGCTGACTGGATTGGGTATTCCTCCTTGCTCGACTCCTTCTGGGCACCTGGCTGGCTTTGTTCTGTTGCCCTCGGATCAGGGCATACCTCGCCCCAAGGGGTCAGTGAGAGTTCATTGGGGGTGGATTCTGGCATGGAGCTTTCAGACCATTCCCTTCCCTTGGGGTTTTCAGCACTGGACAGCTTGGGGATATTGTCAGGGGGTGTCTGTCCTACTTCAGTGTCCCTTCCCCATTCCCAAGTAGCCCCAGCCAACGGGAGAGGTGCTTTGTCCGGCCAGTCTGCGTTCTGGGTGGTTGAGAAGATCTTCTCCAGCCTGACAGTTACCTCTTCTTCTCCTCTAGGTCCCCCCCAGCCTTCCTCTAGTTTGGGTGCTGAGACCTGATCTTCTGTCCACGGTCAGCCCTCCTGAGAGCACCTTCATACAGGCAATGCCCTACTTGGGGTACCAGTCTCTTTCAAGTCCTTCCCTAAGCCCACGAAGGAGGAGACCCCCAGAAGAGATTGTGCAAGAGGAGGCACTTGGACTCCTCCATAGTCCCTCACTGAGGACAGGGACTTTGATGAGGGAGACGGGCCCCCCCCGACTCCTGCCTGAGGAGGTCTGCTTTGGAAACATCCTTGAAGTTTTTAAGCAGAAAGGTGGGTGGTCTTCCCCATCCCTGTCTATGGAGAAGTCCGTGTTCTTAAAGGCCTTTTGGACAGGCTCATTTTCTTCCTGGGTTTCCCCCCTGCTGATAAGTTGGTGGAGCTCATCAGCAGGGCTTGTAAGGAGCCAGACACAGTGGAACCAGTGCCTATGAGAGCCGACAAATTCTTCAGTCCCACCAAAGACCGACTCCTTTGGAGTAAAGGAACTCCTGTTGATGCTATTGTTGTGGCTGCTGCTACTAAGAAGGAGCTAGCGAAGCAAAGCTCTCGTTCCATCCTCTGAACAGGGAGTCCCGGGCGATAAACCATTTTGGAAAGTGGGTTTTTGCCTCTGCTCCTTTTGGACTTAGTCCAACCATTTATTTGGCCTATTTCACCTGGCTTCAGAGAGATTTGGTTTCGGAGCTTACCACTTCCCTTACAGAGTTGCTGCCTCCAGAGAGTCTTAAACTAGTCTCTCCTAAGCTTTCTGCTCTTACTTCCCTGGCTAATGCATCGATGAGGTTGATCTCCAATTTGGCAGAAGCCACCTCTCAAGAGGCTGGCTCAACCGGTATTGCTATTTGATGGCATGCCTGACTTCGTCGTTACGGGTTCGCGGAGCCCTTCAAGATGTCCTTTACCAACACCCCTTTCGGCTCCACCTTGTTTGGTCCATCTGTTAAGGAAACCTTAATCCATAGTGAGGGGGAAGATAAGACTCTTTCTGCTGTCTGGATCACATTTTCTACTCCCCAATGGTCCTTCTCTAAGACTCCGAGGGGAAGTAAGAAACTATGGTTCCAGAGGTCTCAGTCTTCCTTTCAGGATGCTTCCCAGGAATCCTCTTCTGCAACCTGGGGCAGAGGATTCAATGGTAGATGCCCCCGCAGGAGCAGAGAGGATCCGTAGAACTAGGGCTCCTGACAACCCTTCTCAGAGAAGCCCTTTTAGCGTTCCTGAAGTGCTGCCCAACTGTCCTACCATGGAGGCAGTTGGGGGTTGACTCTCCCTGCACCCCCTAACCTGAACAAGTCTCACCTCCGATCAGTGGGTGCTAAGGATCATTACCAGGGGTTATTTTATTCCCTTTTTCCAGCTGCCTCCAGTTCAAAAAAAATCATCATTTCAGATGTTCTACCCTGCTAAAGGGAGTTGGCCTGCATCGAGGTGCAAGACCTCCTTAAAAAGAGCCATCTAAGAGTTCTCAACAGGACAAGTTTCCGGAACCTACTCCCATTTCTTTTTGGTGCCAAAGAATACCTGGGACCTGTGTCAGAACCTGGACCTCAGCGAGATGAACTTATCCATCAAGAAGTCAAAGTTCTGGATGGTCACTGTACAGTCCATTTTGCCCCTTTTACGCAAGGGTGACTGGATGTGTTCTGTGGATCTCAAGGACGTGTACTATCACATAAAGATCAACAGATTCTGTAGGAGACGCTTACACTTTGCGCCGATCATTACCAGTTCAGAGCCCTGCCCTTTGGACTCATGACATCCGTGTTTATCAAATGCATGGCAGTGGTGGCACCTCATCTCCAGCTGCATGGTTTCCAGGTCTTTCCATACTTGGACGATTGGCTCCTCACGGCACCCATGAGGCATCAACTATCAATTGCCAATGAGCACAACCTCAGTCTTTTCCAAAGTGTGGGCATCACTGTAAATCTGCCAAAATCCAACCTTGTTCCATGCCAGACTCTGGAGTTCATTGGGGTCAAGTTGGACACAGTATCGGAAACTGCAGCATTGCCTCCACGCAGGATTCAACTCATTCAAAACCAGATTTCTCTCTCTTGCTGGAGCTACAACACCCCTCGGCACATTTGATTTTCCAATTAGTTTCCCTCGCCAGGTATCACCTGGATGTTCATCGTGCATACAGCTGCAGTAATCACAGATGGGTTTTCAGCCGTCATGCGGTCCCTCGGTCGGCCGAATTCCAAAGTCTAGGTCCGGCGTCGGTTGTCGTCGCTTACTCTTCTGATGTCAGGAAGGCCAGAGTATATAAGACACAGCCGACGCCATGTTCTTTAGTCTTTTTTGCCGCGTGGTGCCCGAAGCAGAAGCAGTTCGTAAGTGCCGGTCGGCCAGCTCCTGAATTACGAAAAATTGGAACCGAAGTCTTCTTTAAAGCTAAGTACCCCGTTGGGGAAACTTTTCTTGCCTCAGACCGATGTCAGAAAAAGTTAATTGTATTTCTTGTGGGAAGCAAATACCGCATAAGGATTTCCATTCCCTTTGCATACCTTGTTTGGGCCCAGACCACGACGTCTCGGGCTGTCGCTTTTGCGCTACCTTCAATAAACGCACTATCAAGCATCGGGCGGAGTTCGCCCAACACTACTTTGGTAAAGCTTTTGATTATAAAATGTCGTCGGACACTCCGACTACCGCTTTGTCCAAAAAACGCAAGGAAAAGGACCGACACGCGAGACCCGCGGTCTCCTCTGACACCACGCCAAAACAGGCTACACGTGCTCCGGTTCTCAGCGAGACGCCTTTGCAGTCCCTGACTACCGACGACACTCCTTTGGCGGTGTCCTCTGTACCCGAGACCGCTGGGTCCTCGGCCCTATCCCAGACTACAACCGAAGCCCCTGCTTATGTCGAGCCTACTAATGTGGACAGGTCCACTTCCACCCATGGTGTATTTAGGCCCTCATCTTCTTTTTCTATAAAGGCTTTTACTAAATCCAAAGCAGCCAGGCATCCCACGAGGCCTGTTGCACAGGGCCCATCTCCAGGACCCATGCCTAAGAAACAGATGCTTAAAATGGCTGAGGATTTAATTACTCTTATCAGAGGTTCTCAGCCCCCTCCTGACAAGAGACCCAGAGTGGAGGAAGAATCTCCCTCTTCTGATCAGGGATCCATTTTATCAGAACATTCTGATGCAGAGGAACACTCTTACTCCCCTTTTGAGGATTCGGATGCAGAACAGTCCATTCCTTCTGTATCCCCTCCTGAGGATTTTTCCTTTGGGGAAACCTTACACACTTTAAGGGAACACTTCCATTGGGAAGGCCAAGACTTTTCAGATTCCAAGAAAAGACTTAGGGAATTCCTTTGGTTACCTCAGCACAGACCTCTGGCTATACCCCTTGTTTTGGACGTACTGGATGATGTTTATTCGGAGGCTTGCCTTAATCCTGATTCTCTGCCTCCTGCACCAGTAAAACCTGATAGGTATTATAGAGTATCCAGCACCCACCAATTTCTCTACAAAGGCCATAATGCTGACCCTGAAACCATTTCACAAGGCCCCAAGGGATTAAAGGCCTCCACTGCCAAGAACCCACTCCCTGCAGAAAGGGAATCCAGATCTCTAGAAAGGTGGGGTAAAAAAGTATATACCTCGGCCACCCTAGCCATGAGAGCCTTAAATTGTCAATTTCATATGATTAAATATCAACAGTACCTGTTATCACAGTTAAGGAACAAAATGTCTCAACCTGAACAACCAGATTTAAAAGAGTTACAGGATATGATGCATAGTGCGGAGCAAGTGGGTAAACACACCTTTCAATGTGGTTATGATGCCCTAGAGGCTTCCAGTAGAGCGGCTGCTACAGGATCAGTCATTCGCAGACATGCCTGGCTGAGGGAACAAAATTTACCTGATCATGTTAAAGCTAAACTTCTTGATGCTCCTTTACAAAAGGATGTACTTTTTGGTACTAATGCTGAGGAGATACTACGGAAAATGGAAGAAAAAGCCAAATCTATGCAAACTGTCAAGGCTTTCTTACAGGTCCAACCACCGCGTTTTAGCAGAAATTGGCCTTCAAAAAACTGGTCCTTTCCAGCCACTGACAGGCCCCAAAGAGGTAGATACTGGCGCACAAGGGGCAGAGGGCAAACTCAAGGATCATATAGAGGCAGACAATGGCAATCTCCAGCACCAAGAGGTGGTGAAGACAGTGCACAACAATACAGGAAGCAAACGCAATGACTCCCTCATTTCCATGCCAAGCAAGTTTCAGCTGGCAGCACCTTTGGGAGGGAAACTAGCATTATTTGCAAGCAATTGGCATATTGTCACAACAGACAAATGGATACTGGACATTATAAACAGAGGCTACACATTTCAATTTCACACTCTTCCAAAAATGAGAGGCATGCCAAACCTGCCACAAAATCAAAGGGCAGAGGCACAACTGCAAATTTCAAAGCTCCTAAACATGAGAGCTATTCAAAAGGTACCTACACACCAACAAGGTCAAGGTTTTTATTCAAGACTTTTTCTGGTGCCAAGAAAAGGAACCGACTGGAGACCCATTTTGGACTTATCCATCCTAAACACATTCCTACTCTTACCAAAATTCAAGATGCTCACATTACAGCAACTTCTTCCCATGCTGGGCAAGGAGTTTTGGCTGATAACATTGGACCTCAAGGAGGCATACCTGCATGTCCCAATCAGACAAAGCTGCAGAAGATACCTCAGATTTCTTGCAGGTTCAATCCACTATCAATTCTCTGCATTGCCCTTTGGCTTATCTACTGCGCCCAGAGTATTCACAAAGTGCCTGGCATCAGTGATTGCTTACTGCAGACTTCAAGGGATACAAATTTACCCGTACCTGGACGACTGCCTGATCCAAGCGGACAGCAAACGCCTACTTCTGGAACATCTGGCATATGTGACATGGTTACTGCTTTCTCTGGGATATACCATCAACAAGGAGAAATCAAGGCTAACACCATCTCAGAAAACAACCTTCCTGGGTGCCAACTTGGACACAAACACCCAGATGGCATACCTTACGCCAGAAGAACAAGGGCAACTATCTCAGTACTTCGAAACACTAGCAAAAAGTACCAGGCTTACTGCAAGGAAAATCCTGCAGGCTCTGGGATTCATGGCATCTTGCATTCTTCTAATCCCATGTGCAAAGTTGCATATGAGGAAACTTCAATGGTACCTAAAAAATCTATGGTCTCAACACAGTCACAGTTTGGAAGCAATTATACCAATAATTCCATGTTTGCAAAAGGAATTTCTATGGTGGGCCCAAGCATGTCAAGTAAACACAGGCCTTCCATTTTGCAAGCCTCAAGCAAAACAAGTCATAACCACAGATGCCTCAGATTACGCCTGGGGGGCGCACATGAAGGACAGGTGCATTCAGGGCAGATGGTCCCAAAAGGAAAAGCACCTTCACATCAATCAAAAAGAAATGCTAGCAGTAATAAATGCAATTACAGCTTTCAAGGACTTCCTGCATCCAGGACAATTACTGATAAGAACAGACAACACCACAGTAATGTGGTACATAAACAAACAAGGAGGAACACATTCATACCCCTTGTGCAGACTAGCCATGACTCTTTGGAACTTGGCTCTGGAAAGACAAATCGAACTTCAAGCACAGTACTTGCCAGGACTGGAAAACACACTGGCAGACACCCTAAGCAGAAGTATGACAGATCCACACGAATGGAAATTACATCCTCAGGTGTTCACAGAGATAACCCAAGCGTGGGGGAGGCCAGACATAGATCTTTTTGCCTCCCACAGGAACCATCAACTGAAAAAGTTTTGTTCAAGGACCTTTCACCCAAAGGCCTGGAAAGTGGACGCCCTCTCATTCAGTTGGACAGCATGGACAGTTTATGCATTCCCACCTCTGCCCCTTCTGCCCAAGGCGCTTTTGAAAGCAAGAACAAACAAACCGAGGATGATACTGATTGCTCCAGATTGGCCAAGGCAACACTGGTATCCACTCCTGAGGAGCCTAACAAATACTCCTCCCTGGTCCCTGCCTCTAATGCCTCTTCTACTGACTCAGAACAGCTACAAAACTCTTCACAGTCAGCTGAAAACACTCAACCTCGCTGCATGGAAAATTCCTTGACATCACAACAGTCCCTACTCTCCAAGGAGGTGCAGGATGTCATTTTGGAGGCCAGAAGACCATCTACTAGAAAAGCTTACTCCGCAAAATGGAAGCGGTTTTGCTGTTGGAATGAGAAAAGAGGCCAGGACCCTAGAAAATTGAACCTTCCTCAGGTTTTACAGTACCTAGCTGAACTACTGAACAGTGGACTTTCATTTTCTTCCATAAAAATACATGCCTCAGCCATTTCTGCAGAATTCAACACGGATCCTCCTTTATTCTCTCATCCACTCTTACGACAGTTCCTCAGAGGGGCTAAGAATATAAGACCTCCAAGGAAGCAACCAATACCAGCCTGGGACCTTAATTACATACTAGAAAAATTAACATTGCCTCCCTTTGAACCAGCTGCCTCAACAGATCTGCAATATTTGTCCTGGAAAACAGCTTTCCTTCTGGCCATCACTTCAGCTCGCAGGGTTTCTGAACTACAGGCCCTCATGGCGGTGCAGCCGTTCCTCATCTTCCATCAGGACAGGGTTTCCCTTCGTACCAACCCATCTTTTATGCCAAAGGTGGTATCCAGGGTAGCCTTAAATCAAGCCATACACCTACCTACCTTTTATCCAAACCCTCAAAACCAAGGGGAGAGGCTGCTTCACTCTTTAGACATCCATAGGCAGCTACGTTATTATTTGGACAGAACAAAGTCCTTCAGGAAATCAGAACAACTTTTTGTGTCCTATGCCGTAGGGGCTCAAGGGAACCCAGTTACCAAACAGACCATTTCCAAGTGGATTGGCCACTGCATACAGTTTTGTTATTCCTATCGTGGGAAATCTGTCCCTTCTGGTATCAGATCACACTCCACCAGGGCCACAGCCACCTCTACAGCCTTCCTCAGAGGTGTGCCTACTAAGGATATTTTGGAGGCAGCCACTTGGAGTTCTGTACATACCTTCACAAAACACTACCACCTGCCTTTATATTCCAGAACAAGAGCAGGCTTTGCCACTGCTGTTTTGCAGGGCATTCTGGCTCAACCCAGTTCCTCATAGTACCTACCACCCTATGCATAGCTTTGGGACTCTACCCATCTGTGATTACTGCAGCTGTATGCACGATGAACATAGTACAGTTTTGTACCTACCATAAATGTAGATGTTCGAGTGCTAATACAGCTGCAGTACAGGTTTCCCTCCCTCCTTCCCCTCTTGGTAAGGGCATGGGGCCTAACAACCTCTTCATACTACCTGACTGGGTTATCCTGCTATGTTTTATTTGCTTGCTTCCACTGATTTTGGTTTATATTGCATTGCTTGTACATGTAGATAAGCATCATTTATGTATTGCCTTCCTTTTGGGGGCACCTGACATCTGGGGCAAGAAAGACTGAAGAACATGGCGTCAGCTGTGTCTTATATACTCGGGCCTTCCTGACGTCAGAAGAGTAAGCAACGACAACTGACGCCGGATCTAGACTTTGGAATTCGGCCGACCGAGGGACCGCCTGATGGCTGAAAACCCATCTGTGATTACTGCAGCTGTATTAGCACTCGAACATCTACATTTATGGTAGGTACAAAACTGTACTTTTCTACAATGGACCATGGCGGTCCAGTGGTCCATTCTGACTTAACCCATGTCCATGACAATAAAATTGGCTCTGGTAGGCAGAAATAATCCTGCTTGGTGGCTTCACGCTCAGGATCTTCACCTAGGCAGGCCATTATGTCTTCCTCCGCCCAAGGCCACAGTGACCACGAAGACCGCCCTGTTGGGGTGGGGGAGGGGCATTTTCAGGGCAAGGAGGTTCAAGGCACTTGGTCCCTTTTCGGAGACCAAATTGCATATACATGTCCTGGAGATGAGCAGTCCTCCTCATGTTGCAATCCTTTCAGGACTGTCTCTTTCTAGGGACCATAGCAATTCAGACCTGGCAGTTGTCTGGTAACTCAACAAGCAAGGGGGATCACGGTCTTATTCTCTGTGCAGAGAGGCCATGAGAGTGTGGGAATGGGTGATGTCTTCCAGGTGCTTTCGTCTTGCAACTCGTATACCCAGCAGTTCATCGTGTTGGTTGACAAACTCAGCAGATCCATCCAGAGTCCTCATGAGTGGTCCTTGAATCCATCACTGGCAAGGCAGATTTTCGACCAGTGGGGTCAATCATGCTGCAATCTTTTTGCTTCCCCGATCGACCACAAATGTAGTAGTTACTTCACCCTGACCCCCCCCCCCTCGGGGGGAGTCACCCAGGGACGCTCTTGTTCACGATTGGCCTCCAGGTCTTTTCTATACTTATCCTCCTATTCCCCTGATACCCAAAGTCTTGCAGAAAGCTTGCCGCATGAAAACCTCTGTCATCGTCATTGCCCCCTTCTGACCTCATCATGTGTGGTTCTCCTGCCTAAGGCGTCCTCTTCGGTATCCACCCTGGATACTGGATCATGTTCCTGATCTCATCTCTCACTCTTCGGGGCTTCCACTTCCCAATCTACTGACGCTTTGTTTAACCTCATGGTTTCTCTAGTTTATTTATTTAAATAAATTCAAGTTCCAGTAATCCTTTCACAGTCCAGGCTTCCTTTCCTGGTTAAGAGCATTATGTTGGCTTCTCAAAAGCCATCTGCTAAGAACGTATATTCTAGTAAATGGAAAAGGTTTTCCATTTGGGCCAGACAAAGGAATCTAGATCTTTTTTCTGCCTCCATTTGTGATATTTTGCTCTTCTTATCTTCTCTTTTTCCTGATGGGGTAAGTTTAGGTTCATAGGTAGGTACTAGGCTATCTGCCCGAGGGCATTTATAAGACTAGCCAGAATGTGTCGGCTTTCACCGCCCCTTTGATTAACTGATCCTCTGTCAAGCAGAGCCAATGAAGTGATACCAGGGGTGTATTTTCTGTTACCCATCCACTCATTAAGGTTTCTCTTGAGGAGTGTTAGTGAGGGGCTCTGCCTAATGTAGTTTGGAATTTTGTTCCAAAGCATGGGGAGTCTGTGTGACAGGAATCTATCCCTCCAACATGTTCTATTTATTGTAATGAGGTTTAGCTCACTAGAGAGCATGGCTCGCAGTCACTTGGACTTCTTTAGGTGGAGCATGTCCATCAATTCTGAGTTGGGCATGGCTTTGTAAGTCAGGCAGAGATCACCTCTGAGTAAGCGATATGCCACTGAGTACAGCCGGAGTTTTTTCAGTTGGGCTGCGTAGGGCATATGTTTGAGGCCAGCAGTCCTCTTGGTGAGGTACTTTTGTGCTCTCTCCAGCTGTTGGAAGTATCTTGTGAGGTACATCCCAAATGGGGCATTGTACTCTATGATGGGTCTGAGTGAAGAGTAGAGGGGCAGTATAACCTCTTTATTTCTAGATGCAAACCGTTTAGTAATTAGGTGGGCCACATAGAAGGATTTCCTAAGTGCTTTGGCAATATGATTGTCAGAGGAGAGATTACTATCTACCTGGGTTCTCAGATCTCTTATTACCTCTTCTGTATTTAGGGGGCTGCCACCTATGTGGTAATTTGTGGGTATTTTGTTTTTCCCTAACGGGATGACTATGAATTTTTTGGCATTTAGCTTGAGGCCATGACTTTGACACCAGGTGTCCGTCTCAGTAAGGTCCTTTTGGAGGATGTCAGTGTCAGCCGGACAGTCAATTATGGCTCCCAGTTTGCAGTCATCGGCGAACTTGGTTAGCCATAGTCCTCCTGTGTTTGCCTGTACTTCTGAGAAGTATATGCCGAACAGTAGGGGTCCTAGGATCGAGCCTTGCGGGGCACCACTTGTGATTGTTTTAGAGTCGGACCTGGAGCCCACTATTTTTACCGTGTGAGTTCTGTCTGTAAGCCAGTTGGCAACCCATCTCATGACGTAGGGGTTTATGTTCAGGCTGGTGAGTTTTTCTGTAATACCCGAGTCGGGAATGGTGTCGAAAGCCTTGGTGAGGTCAAGGTAGGCTGTGTGAACAACCTTTCCCTCGTCTATGGCCTTGGTGACTGTCTCGAAGAAGTCAACCAGGTTTAGTAGGCATGTTCTGCCGTTAACAAAGCCGAACTGTGTTGGTTCAAGTGTTTGGAGGTTCCCAATGTCTTTGTTAATGAGTTCCATAATGATATGCTTCATAGCCTTGCAGACCAGGCTAGTCAGGCTTATGGGGCGATAGTTACCAGGGTCAGTTGTGGCCCCTCCTTTGTGGAGTGGAATAACCATTGCTGTGGGCCAGTCTATGGGCATGTAGCCTGTGGAGAGGCTGAGGCTGAACAGCGTGTTTAGGTGGGGGATTAGTTCGTTCTACAGTTAGTGCAAGACGCAGCCTGGGACAACATCTGGCCCCATTGACGCTGTGTTTTTGGCTTTTGAAAGGGCTATTTTCACCTGTGCGTGTATGATTTCTGGGACACTACACTTTTCCAGTATTGTTGTGGGCCCTTTTGGGGTTGAGAGGGGGCTGAAGTTTGCACTGAATCTATCTGCCTGCCAGGATGTTGGCAGTATCAGTAGGTTCATTATATTTTGTGCTATTTTGCACTAGTTCAGTGCATATCTTCGAGTTTCCACTTAGATTCTTAACATAGCTAAAGAAGGCTTTGTGGTTATCTTTTGAATCCTTGGCTATTTTTCTTTCAAAGTTAGCCCTGGATAATTTTATGAGGGACCTTAGTTTCTTACTGATACTGATCAGGGATGTCTTTCCTTCTTGGGATTTGCGTTTTTTCTTTAACTAGTTTCCTCCTTCTGTTGTATAGCCCGTTTATGGCAGGGGTCCACCAGACTGGTTTCCTTCTCTTAGAGGAGTGAGTCTTGGTTTTGCTAGGGATGGCAGGATCCATGCATCCCTGTAGGTGCTCATGGAGTGCATTTGTAAAGTTTTCTGCATTTTGGTTAGCGTTATCCTTTAGCGTGGGGTCTGTGTAACTTACCGCCTCAGTCTTAAGTAAGGTGACGTTTGCTTTAGAAATTTTTTTTTTACTGTGGTTTCCTTAGTTGGGGCTGGTGGTGGGGTGTGGGCATCCAGAGTGATTAGTTTATGGTCTGATCTAACCAGTGACGGGTTGACTTCTGGTGTGGAACACCTGTCGCCCATGTTTGTGAGGACCAGGTCCAATATGTTTTCACCTCTGGTAGGGGAGTTTACCAGCTGATCCAGGGCATTTGAGTTGATGAATTCCATGAAGCGTTGGGCCTGGGAGTTTGTACTCTATTAGTTTTCCCAGTTAATGGTAGGGTAATTGAAATTGCCCAATATCAGGGTGTTCGGTAGGACCTTCATGTTTTCCAGTGTCTCCAGAAAGGTGGAGTGGTGGTCCTGGGTCATAGAGGGCAATCTGTAGCAGGCCACAATTTGCATTGCCGATTTGCCCGATGTTAGTTGCACATGGATGATCTCAGAGGTATCATGCTGCGCCACTAACCTGGAGGTGTAGGTATCCTTGATGGATATGGGTACACCCCCTCCTTTTGTGTTTCGGTCCATGTTCTGTGGCCGAAACATGTGGTACGGGTTATAACCCGGTAGTGCTGTGGTGCTCTCTGGAGCCTTGAACCAGGTTTCAGTTACTGCACAGATGTTGACGTTCTACATACAGAGGAGTGCTTCGAGCATGTGTATTTTGAGATTTAAACTCCTGGCATTGAGTAACATAACCCTCAGTTTTTTGTTAATTGTGCTGTTTATGGAGGTGGGTTTGACCTTTGAGCCTTGCCTAAAAAAGGCACTATAGGGGCAGCAAGAGCCTTGGCCAGTATTTAAAAGCCTAGGGGTGACAGGTGGAAGCCGTCTCTTGTGAAGCAAAGCGGCTTGTCGAGCATGTCATGCCAGGCTGACAGACACTGGATCCCCTTTGAATGACACCAGAAACTTAGCCAGTTGTTGAAATTGATCATTTTTTCTTTATACTGAGGTAACATTTTTGGTGAGGGCAGGATTCTACTCAGGGTCATACCAGCCTGGGCTACATGATCAGAGAGCTCTTCCATGTCGCTCTTCATGTAACAAGGGAGGTACGTCTTAGGTCATTCACACCAACATGAACTATGACAGAGTCATATTTGTACTTGTTCTGGAGTGATCTGAGTGCTTGTGTTATGTGGCGGATTCTGGCTGCCTGCAGGCATCTAACAGTAACCTCCTGCTTGTCCTGCCTAGTGAGTGGGACATCAGTGTGCCTGACTACAGGGGAAAAAAATCGCTGTTCCGTAACAAAAAAAAAACAAAAAACAAACTTAAACTGAAGTAGGGGGCTTTGCCCCCACACTCCTACTTAAGTATACCAACTCCGGGATCATACCACAGTGGAGGAAATAGCAAAGCTCCAAAAATGGCCCACCGATTTTTTTTTTTCCTGGATAAAAGTTGATGTGCTTTGGCTTCGCTATTTACCACTTTCAGACTTTAGGGTTCGATATTACAACATTCAAACTTATTTTAGTTCGTTGTACTATAGACCATCTTTCATAAGGATAGGGTGTCTCGTATAACAAATCCTTCCTTTCTCCCTAAGTAGCTTCTGAGACGTGTCTCAACCATTCTTTTCAGTACCGGCATTCTTTCTTAATTACTCTAACAAAGGAGAGTATATCTTGCATTGTTTTGACATCCACAGGCAATTACGTTTTTATTTAAAAAGAACTGAAGAATTTAGGAAGTCAGATCAATTTTTGTGTCATTCTCTCAAAACAGAAAAGATCGGGCTGTTTCCTAAGTGACCATTTTCAGGTGGATCGCTGTTTGTATTTCATATAAGATTAGAGAGTTAAAATTGTACAGAAAGCCCACTCCACCAGGTTTGTTGCAGCAACATCTGTTTTTTTTGGCTAGGCTTTCCCTGGATGAGATTTGTGCTGCTGCATCTTGGTCTGATACTCACACTTTCATTTCTCACTACAAATTGGACTTCATATCCAGGAACAAGATTCGTTTGGTTCCTCCATGCTTTGGTATTTCCTTCATTTAGGCCACCCAGGATATGTATAAGCTAGGGACTCTGACCCATCTGTGACGAATAACGACATGGATAGCATCAGATAGTTATGTATTTAACATAACTTGGAATCTGTACTATCCAATGTCATTATTCATCACATTCCTGCCTTCTTACCTCCTCCTTTCTGGGGGTCCTGGTGAGATGGAATGGTCGATATGTTGTAATGTTTGTGTTCTCCAAATTCCTAGACATTTCCTTTCCCTTAGCAAACTCGATATGAGGAGTAGAGGATAACAGGGAGTTATGGGAAGGGGAGGAGCTACAGCTCTGGATCTGTCTGACAGTTGCCAGCTCAGATCTGAGGCCGGATCCAAGATCCATCTGTGATGAATAATGACACTGGAAAGGGCAGATGCCAAGTTATAGTAAGTACATAACTCTTTTTCCAGCTTGTGTATTACATGCACCCATTAATGTTTGGCAGGTTGATCTTTTATGCAGTTTTTTTTTTTGCGATTTCCATTTGAACATATGTCACATTTTACAAAACTTTTTGTTTTACTGAAAACCCTCAAAAACATATAGACTTATCCCTGGAATATCCCCATAACGTATCAAGTTAAAACAAACCCACAAAACTATGTACGTCTTCAAATAATGTTTATCCCTCCTAATAGGAACAATTGTCTTAAACTGACAGCTGCATCCGGAGGCGTTACCTAACCTAAAGTTGAAGTTGTCCATGCTAATGCGCATGTTACAGCCTGTGCTCCTACTTACAGTGATTGCTGTCTTTTCTTGTATTATCTTTGTGTTATACATATATCAAGAATAAAAATTGTTTTACTTACACTTTTTTTTCTTTTTAGTATCCTTCCAAACATTAATGACATGAAGTGGGGTATAAGTCTTTCAGTCCCGTCAACAAGTTTAACAAAGTCAGTAAAGGGGGACTTCCAAGGTGGTTGCACATTGATCAGTTGCTTAACTTCAGCTCATAGGATCATATGAGGTTTCTAGGCTAATTGTCCTAAAGCCCTTGCAAGCCTAGCCAAGTATAACTCCGTTCCCAAGAATATCAAGGTCTTAAATGGAACTAAGTCAACAACTACTGCCCCTGTCCAAGATGGACACAGGTGAAACTCCAATTTGCAGTTTACTATCCAGTCATCCAAATTGCGTTTAAATAGGATCAACAGGGGGCTCTGCTTCACCTGAAATGGAAGTTTCTTTTAGAGGAGAGGTAACCTTTGTGAGGCATATCTCTCTCTAGCAAGTCCTGTTGATGTCATATACTAGGTGGAGTTCCTAGAGAGAGTGCATCTTAAGCCATTTGATTTATGAATGTGCAGCATTTCCGTTAGAGCAGGATCTGAGATTGCTTTATATGCAATGTAGAGGTCACGTCTGAGCAGCTTGTAAGACACAGTGTGTAGCAATGGTGATTTCAGTCTGTCGATGTATGACATGCTGAATACCCTGAATTTTCTTTGTAAGAAACCTCTGAGGCCTTTCCAGTTGCTGCAGGTGTCTGGTAAGGTACATACCAAAGGTAGCTTTGTACTCTGTTATTGGTCTGAGGTGGGCGATGTAGAAAGCCTTTCTTACCACTGTGGAGACGTGATGGTCAAAGGAAAGGTTGTTGTCAACCTATGTTTTATTATTTATTTACTTGTTTACCGGGAAAATCCGACTTCAAACAAAGCCAATTTTCAGTGGCTGCCCGGGGAAAAACGCTGCAGATGCATATCTTTGTAATGTGGGCAGAAACCAGAGTACCTGGAGAAAACCCACACGAACACAGGGAGGACATGCAGACTCCACACAGTAGGCACTCCAGCCGAGAATTGAACTGGAGAACCTGTTGCTGTGAGGCAACAATGCTACTACTGTGCCGTTCAATAATAATGCGCCCAAATCTCTCGCCACTGATTGCATGCTTAGGGTGTTGTTGTTAATGTGGTAATCTGCAGGGTCACCTCCTTGCCGAAGGGGACGATAAAGCATTCTTTTTTGCATTGAATTAATCTCCCACTGTGAAAACAGAAAATGGGAGACAAGAGCCAGTGATATTGCCAGCTTGAGTAAAATTCCATTACTGCCTAGTAAGTACACTGCCTGGATGTTAGTAAGGAAGAAACGCAAGAGAGCCTGTAAGAAAACCAACTAGAAAAAGTGAAGACACAACACTGGGAAGAATCCTTCGGCTGTTCAGCAAACAGCAGTTCAAGCTCCACTTTGGGTCAAGGTATGGCTTCCAGTAATCTAGAGGAAAAAAAACAAGTCAAATGTGCTCAGAGCTGATACTCCGGTGTTTAATTTATTTTTAACTCAAAATGGCTGGTAACAATGGAAGACACTTGAACAGATAGTTAGATAAGCTGATAAAACTGCAAAAATCAGAGGTCAAAATGAAAAGGCTGACCAAGTATGAGACTGGTCAAGAAGAGATGTTTCAAAAACACGGCTAATTAGAGGACAGTTCAAGTAGGGAAAATCTGAGATTTTTTGCTATGCCAGAGAAACTTGAAGGAGCAGACTTGATTAATTTTATCAAGGCACAAATAAGCAACTGGACTGGTATTCTAAAGGGCATACACTGTATATGTTCCAAATCTGGTCACAAGAAAGCAGCCAAGTCCATTATTAGTAAAGATGATAACCTAGTAGCAGAAAGAGTTAATCCGAAGAAAACTGTGCTGAAAGTCAAAGTATTAAAAGTTGGGAGACAGTAGAGTGATTGTGGTAATCCTTATTAGCTGTACACCAGGCAGAAGAGAAGCAAATTTGTTCCAGTTGCGATGTCCCCACTCTGAGGCAGTAATCAAGGAGCCTGAATCATCACCACTGACACTGGAGAGGGACATTCACTTGGAATACAAATGGACACACTTAGTATTAATACTTCCAGATGCAGACCTCTCTGCATCGAGCACAGTTTCCCTTAAGAGCACCCAGGGAACATGCTCAGTCCGGGGGCTGGTTCATCTGTATATCTGTCCAAACCCCCAGTAAGACTCTCCACTGGCACAGCTCAGAGTTGACTCTTTAGCTGGGGTTCCAAGCCAAGTCCTTCCATGCCCTTCTTGTGAAACCAGTGATTTGTATACCTGCTCCAGACAGCTGACATACACACACACTGAGATTTGATTTACACATGCACACACCTGGGAAAGGCCGTCACTGATTCACCTGCTGTGCTCCCTTCTACCCAGACTATAAGGTAGTTATCACTGCTACCTAAACCCCTGCCATCTACTTTAAGGCTCTTGCAAGGGTACCCGATTATACTGAGTGAAGTTAATATTAATTCAGTTGGTAATGTTGACCAAACAGCCAGGCTTCAGCAGTGGCCACAGTTATCACCAAATAAATGTGTAAATACTCTTAAAACCCAAGTATTTTCTAAAAAGGGACTAGCCACAATGAGAAGTTTAAATATATTTAATAATAAATAATAAAAGAACATGAAAATACTGACTGACTATTTACAGTAAACACCAGAGTTTCAGAGGAATATTGAAAATACAGCTGGAAAGGAGTCACACAGTTACAGAAAAACAGTGTTTCTAATCTCACTATATTTTCCTGACTAATCTAAAGAGAATTACTGTTCCCTCATTAAGTTACTTACTGTCGCAAGGCAAGATGCTGTGGGTGAGTTGTCCTTGTTTTCAGATCCACTACAGAATTCTGAGAGCAAACTAATGTCTAAAGTATTATTTTTGGCTTACAGAATGACATCTCCTACATCTGGTCATCTGATTTTGTTTCCCCGCAGTATCCCCCTTCACTAGAAGCTGATAGGATTTTAGCCCCTATGTGTTACCATGCACACAGAGCTTTGCTCAAATCTCCTGGAAGTCATAAAGCCATAACACCATTTCACTCTTCCTACAGGAGCTACCAGCTGTTCTCTGGCACAGACATTGCGTGTCTGGCTCCATTCAAAACTGTGAGATAACATCTTTATTGCTTAACCCATAAAGTAATTTAATTTCAAGAATATTTTGGAAATTCAGGTGGATTAAGATTAACCTCTTACCTTTCAGTATATGCTGTTACAATATATACATTTAAATAGTTACAATAATGCATGTGCATCTCTTTTCCCTCCAGCAGGGCACATTGCTGATACGTTTTAACACAAGGAAACATCACAAATACATTTTCAGTGCAAGCATCTGTATAAATTAGTTTTGCTATACAAATGACATGCATTTTATTTACAAAATTCCAGCTTGCAATGCTGATACATATTACAAATCCACTGCCCTATTTCTCCAGGCATGGTTGGCAGTACCTCCTATCCTCACACCAGTGATCAAAGAATGTCGAGAGGCATGTGTAATATCCAAGCTGCTGTATCAACCGTCTTCAAAATATTTTTTTTTCCTGGAGGAACAAAGCCGTTTTTGATGCAGAACAGGCTGAGGAGGATATGCAAAACTTTGTTCAAGAAAAAGTGAGCTATCGAGCAGAAGGTTACTCTGCTTCTTATTCTTTTGATAAAGCATACAGAGAGATTTTGCCAATTAAACCTTTCCCACTGTTCCAAAGGAAAATGCTTGAGAGAGAAATAAATACAGGAGTTAACCAGAATTGGGAGTACCTTGGAACTGAACCAGAATCTGGAGTTGGGAGATGGAGATGAACAGGAATAAGACTGGCATGACAGAAATTAATGAATAAATGTGAGACTGCAAAGTATCTGGTAACTTTTTGAAATACGACTGTATAAGAATAAGTGGAAAGGGTGGACTTGTGTTAACTTTGTTAAACTTGTGAGGAACTGAAAGGCATTTCCCTCACTTTCTCATTAATTAATGTTTGGGAGGACACTGAGGGAAGGGGAAGAGGTAGGAAAAAGGTAACTGTAAGCAAAGTGATTTCTGTTTTTAACATAGGAAATTACTAGGGTATCAACTTGGAGGTCATTTTAAGCCTAACAATTTCATCCCGATGTATTACCATGAAAATGCAAGTCAATACCAAAGGTTGCATTTAGTGATGTCTGCCCATGTCTAGGAGGGCTGTGGGTGCTATGTCAGGTAGGAATTTACAGTGCCCTATCTACTCGTCCAGGTTCCTCTTGAACAGTGTCATAGAGGTGCTCTGTTTCACAAGAATTAGTAGCCTGTTCCAAAGTCGCAGCAGTCTGTGGGAGATAAATCTGTCCCTCTAGTATGTCCTATTTAAGTCGCAGGCCATATTTGGGTCCCCAGAACAGGTAGCCCTAGTCCCATTTAATTTACTGATGTGCAGCAAGTTCATTAGGTTTGGGTCTTGGATTGCTCTGTAGGCCAGACGTAAGTCTCCCGTAACAAGTTTATATGACACAGATTATAGTGACAGGGATTTTAGTCAGTGTAAGTCACATTCTGGAACCCCTTGATGTTTTTTGTTAGAAAACCTTTGAGGTCTCTGCACTTGCTGCTGGCACTTTGTATGGTAGATGCCGAACTGAGTGTTGTACTCAATTATGGTCCAGATTAGTGCAGAGTATGTTATAGTAGTGTAGAGTATAACAGTATTTCTGTGAAACTTTTCACTATATAAATTATATGTTTTATAGTAAAGGACTTTTAATTATTCTATGTGTTGAAATTACTGAATTAAACAGATGCCCTTTTTTTCTTGTTGCTCTAGTCTTCTCTTTTTGTTAAGAAATGTAGGCATTGCAGTGCAAAATAGAAGAAAAGCTAGACAAAATCATGTTTAAGTTGATGGGCAGTAAACTTGGGTTGTTAAAGTTGGGGATGGGGTGTAAAAGTACATAGATCAAAATATGTGGAGCTGATATGTTTTCTGTTAATTTTGCATAGGTGAATGTCTGGATTAAAATATTTGGCTTAATGTAATAAATTTTAAGTGGAAACAGGCTTGAGAACACTGACTATAATAAAACGTTTTCCTTTAGCGATGACTGTTTCAGCTTGTCTTTCAAGCTGCAGCAGAGGACTACATTTTTATCTTTTTTCTCTTACATTTCTACGTAGATAAGCTAATATAAAATTTAATGAAAGGCAGACCATTGGTTTCTTCTAGGCCAAATAGTTAATGGTTTCTGAAAGTGTGCAAGTTGTATTCACATTGTGGAGTGGGGAGTAAAGATAAAAATAAGAACAAACACCAAACACTGTAAGTAGAACCATAAGCAATAACATGCATCTTAGAATGGATAAACCTCAGTTGCATGTTAATTAAGACCTGTGTTAGCTGTCTGTTTGGTACAATTGTTTCTTATAGGAGAGTTAAACTCCATTTTGTGAGGGTATACATAGATATATTAGGTTAGCATATTATTGGGGTCGTTCTTAGGTCTGTGTGCATGCTTTTTTTTTATTTGAGGGCTTTTTTTTTAAAAAGTCTTTTAAAGTATGACATTGGTTCCACTGTTAATAAAAAAAAAGTGTATAAAAGATTAACCTGCCAAACATTAATTGGTGCATGTATTAGGAAAGCTGGAAATAGATATTTAAAAAATACTGTGTAATATAATACGTGGGAATAATGTCTTTTTAATCATAATGGCAACACTTCATATATTATCTTGGAATGTGAATGGTCTCACAGGTATAGGTAAAAAGGAAAGAATACCTAATTATGGTAAGAAATGCAAGTAGTAGTGCTACAGGAGATGCATTTGGAAAGAACTGAGCATGTGAATTTGATGCAAAGGATTTCAGGATGGATATCCTGAAGGATGTCTGGGATGAAGGAAAAGATGAGTACTTATATTAATTGATAGAGGAGCTCCAGTAGTGATAAAAGAGGGGAAAAAAGGGTATTGACAGATTTGCGGTAGTAAGGGCCTACTGGCAAGGGCATGTGTTTATATTCCGTCTAAAACTGCTATTTTAGAGCTTAAGAATTTTGGGAGAGATAATCAGCTTTCAGCAGTTAATATTACTCATAGGTGCTTATTGGAATTTGATTTGCAACAGTGAGGATTTTTTGTTTGTGTGTACGCTAGAATGGAAATTATAATAAAAGAGGGTAGATTTCAGAAAAAAAATATGAAAATATTTGTTATGAAAGATGTGAATTTAATATGTAAATTCTCTGAATTCCTACTACTAGTCATCATGGGTCAATAACTGGGCTCAACTATACAGATATATTTCATAGGGACATGTGCATTTAATTGAGAAGTTTGACACACATCCAGTAACTTTCAGATCATGGCTAGTAATTACGAAGTTAAAAGTGCAGCGTAATGAAGTAAAGATGACACTGGCGCCCACCTACTTGTTGAAATGAGAGAAATTTAAGGAATGGGTAGTGGAAGTTATCTGGAAGTTAAGGAAGATGAAAAGTACTCCAGAGGTTATAGCTAGTAAGTGCGATAAAATGAAAGTGAAGTTTAAAAATAGGTTAGAAGTAATAAGAGTCTAGAGAGGCTAACAAATGTTAAAATATTAGAAAATAAGAGGAATCTCATTGAAAAAGAAGAGGCTCAATTCCTTTGAGTACCTTGATAATATCCCCGAGTTTAGAAAGATTACTGTTCAGCACCTGTTTTTTAATAACTGGAGAGCATAAAAACATTTGTCACAATGGTTTTTTGGATGGGAAGAATGCATTTGATAACATTAATAGAACAATGATCCAGAGGAAAGCAAGAATGTAAGAAAATACCTGTTATTGTTAGGGCTTGATGGGATTTCGTGAGTAGGGAAATAGAAGCATTTGCATTTCCTGATACAATAACAAGGCTAGTTAGAAGGCTATATGAGGGATCAGAGGCAAAAATCAAACTGGGGAGGTCCTCTCTGATAATTTGTGTCTGACAGAGGAGCCAGACAGGGGTGTCATCTCTTCCCTTTGTTTTTTTTTGTTTGCCAATGGTTCTAAATAAAACAAACAAAGAAAATAAGGGACTCAGAAATGCAATGATATAGTTGATATGGTGTTAGACGATTTGGATTTATTTGCAGATGATATTATTTTGTACCTCAAGGAACCAGGAAAGGACAACTCAGTGTTTTGGAATATTCAGACACTGTTCCTTTTTTTCCAAGTGATATAAAATGAATGAAGATAAAACAAAGTCCATAGCAAAAAACTGTGTACCCATTCATAAATTGGATTAGCAATAGCCATATTTGTGGGGACATTTATTTAAAATGAAAAATTTTGATTATGGATTAAAAAGATTCTGTTATGGAAGTTAAGGATATGTGGAAGGGATTAAACAAAGGAAAATAAAAAATCTGAGAAACTGGAAGCTATTGCCTATTGATATGGATAGCAAGATGCAAGCAGTAAAATGTTTTAGTCCCTTTAATGTTTTTTACAATTATATCCGCTAGAGGAGGAGTTTTGAGTAGGTAATAGAGCTGAATTATTTTATTTGGTAGTGGGTGAGTGCAAGAGTCAACTGGGATAAGCTGATCCTCCCAGTAAAGTAGCTATAGTATTACCTGATTTGAAGGGTTACCTTAGAACTACCTGGTTAATTCTATTGTACATTACACAAGCAGAAAGCTACGTTTCATAGTGGCAAGGGATGATGGTGTAAGTGGGATAATTCAAGAAATAATTAGATTTTGGACACATCCTTAAGGAGAATAACAGTTGTACAGAATATTATATTCAAAAAGTATAAGAAAGTATACTAAGAACTAAGCCAAGACAGGAATGGAGAAATTCTCCCATAGGAGTGACTGCAATTTGGTGTACAGAGAATAGGTAAGATGAGGATGGAATTTGCAGGAGGAAGCTGTCAAAGGAACCAAGGTTTTGGGAACAAATAGAGAGGAAAGGTAAAATAACGGGAAGAGCCCAAGAAGATATTTAGATTGCAAACTATGATTTGCCTTCTCTATCAGTAATTGGTATCAAGAGTATAGACAAAGATGAGGGTATGGGGATCCTAAATGAAAGAGTGCACTGGTTGAGTTTTTAATTGAATCTAGAACAGAAGCTGCTATTAAAAAAAAGATTAGTAGGGCATGTAAAATATTGCATGATAGCTAAAGGAGTCTGTCAGAGGAGGATGGAAACTATTTGGAAGAGAGATTAGATAAACAGTTTACAAAGAAACAATTGTAGACCATATGTATGGCTCCCAAATATGCAACAGAATCTAGCAGATTTAGGATTTTTGATTGGAAATGTTTGCATAGATGCATTCATACCCCAAGCAGACTCCAGAATTTTTCCTCGGGTAGATATCAAATGTTGGAGGTATAATGAGGAACAAGGAGGTACCTGGGTGCATATGTTCTTTGAGTATAACTGAGTTGGCAGACTTTAGAAATTCCCTACAGAGTACTGTCTTTTTTTTCAACATCTTTATTAAATTTCCACATATGACAAAAACATACAAAATCATGTCACTTTAGTTGTAAACAATTTACATCACAGACACCATTAAAACAACTGTGGTTGTGAACATTATAAATCACTCGTAAACCTTCTAGTCATTGTCATTTAAGCATTATGTAACTCATTCAAGTCCTGCCATGTAAACCTCGTTCCTTCTCTGCATGTACTTTTTCCACAGTTCCCATTTTTTTCTGTTTAGTTTGCTCCTTCCCTTTCTAAAGTTTTCAATTCCAGTTTTTTTTTTTTTTTATCTCTGTTACTAGATTCACTACTTATTTTAAAGTTGGTCTAGACTTTGATTTCCATTTTCTATTAATTGTTTTTTTGGCAGCCACCATAATTAGACTCAGCAAGGCTTTACTATGTCTAGGCAATTCCGATTCTGTTGCATAGCTCAAAAAAGTAATCTCCCCAGTCAGTCCAATCCTCCCACCCAGCATCTCCGACAGAGCGGCTGCCGGGAATCCCAAAAGTGTGCTAGCTCATCACACCTCCAAAAAATATGATGTGAAGTTGTTAAATCTTGCCGTTCATACTTTATTGATCCCAATATGGCCGTTTGCAAAGCTCGAGGTTTACCAGTAGCTCGAGACCAAGCCCCTTATCCCATGATGCATTGCTGGAATTACCTCAGATCTATGTTGCCTCAGCACGGATCAGAGGTTCCAGTTTGCTCGAGCCATTTTTGTCTTCAAAATAAGTGTTTTTCGCAAGTTATTTATAAAATTTTTCTAGTATTCTATAGTTAGTAGAATAATTTGTGTAGCTTCTTACAAGCCCCTCTTTCCCCTGCTATATTATTTACATAGTTTAGTAGTTTGTAGTGGCCTCGTGTTCGGCCTAGTTGATAACTTACTTAGATGTATAACATTTAGCTAGTGTTGGCCCCCTTTCTTTTGGGCCATTGTTAGTGTGTGTAATCTTTTTTTACATTTATATCTGTAAATTTGTCTGTTCGCTTGGCTTGTTCTGCTTTTATCCTAGGTGTGGTCCTATTTAGTATATTCTGAGTGTTTCTTAGTAGGCTTTTTGTTTGCGTTTTAGTTGTTATGCCTGAGGCATTGTTTGTTTGTTAAGCCTAACGTATTTGTTTTGGGATATGTCTGAGGACAAGGACAAGCACCCAAAGTCTGGGTTTAAGAAATGCCCAGACTGCGGGCAAAAGATGTCTGAGTGATGGCCACGTTCATTGTGTTTATTGCTTAGGTGATGTACATTTGCAGGATTCTTGCAGCATTTGCCACTCCTTTTCCTCAAGGGTCTTATTGGAAAGGAAAAGGAAGCTAGTTGACAGATGCTTGCTGAAGCATCCTTTTTCCGAAGCTCTGAGTGACCAGGATGGGGCCAGCAAGTCTTCCAAGTCCTCGAAGTCTTCAGGGGACTCAAAGGAATCTAAAGTGTTTAAAAAATCTAAAAAAGTGTAAGATTCTGGACATCGGCTCCACAGATCTCGGAGCTGAGTGTTTCTTCGTTTCGGAGCCGGTATCTGAGAGACTTGCATCTCCACTCCTTCAGTCAGCACGGTCAGTGCACTCCTGTAGGTCTTCTGTCAGCCTCTCGGATTTGGGTATGGTCCGATTGGTGCAGAAGGTCTTATGGGCACCAGGCCTTGCTTAATTGTTGTCTGCTTTAACCCTAGCATCGGAACCAAAGACCACTACCCCAGATTTGACTGCTCCTCCTCCAAACCGTTCTGGACCTTTGGAGCCAAAGGGGCCGACCTGTTGATAGTAGAGCCTTTGGAGCAGAGACCTGCTCCGGTGTCATCGGTTCCATATACTCTGATGTCCTTGGCGCTGACCGGGGGTAGGAGCCGAAACTGTCCTGTCTGGTCTGGGGAGGATAGTCGCGCTGACTTGTCTGTGCCAACTGTTCCTCTTGGGGCTTCGGCTCGGATGAGCTGTGCTCCTACCTCCGGCTTGGAGCCCACGGCCTCAGCTCCAAACCCATCCATAAAGAATGAAGGCGGGATGGAACAACTCACATGGAACGTTATGGTGAGTACATAACTTCTTATTTGGGTAGCTCTGCATGAAACCTGTAGCGATGATTAGTTTGGATTGTGGGTACATAGTACTAGAAGTTGAAATGTGTAGTAAGGTCTGAATGAGAAAACGGAGTCTCTCTTTTACCAATCTAAAAATCTTTTACATTAAAATTTTAAAAGAGAGGAGAGACATTCGAGGAAGGCTTACAGCTGTTCTCGTAGTTCATAAACTGAGCCAAAGTCCTAGCTGTGAACCACTTTTGCTGAGCTGTTATATGACTCAGTAGTATGATTGGCTGGATGGAAAGCATGAGGTGTTTGGTAAGGTGACAGATGGTCTGCTGGTAATGAGGAAGATGGCGAACATACCCACTAGTCCTAACTACAAACCAAAGTTGCCAGTGGTAATTGCCCTGTGTGGAGAAAGGTAATGAAATCTTGCTCTAATGCTATTGTGGGAGCCGTTTCATATTTTGCAGAATGTCGATCTACTTTCTGGTTGTATAGCAATCCGGCTGAAATACATGGCCACTGTATGTAGTTTCTGTTCCTGTGCTGCACATCAGCTTGAGTCACTTGGAATTTCTCTAGTGTCCAGATCAGTCTGTGTTATTTGAGCACAGTTTAGAAGTGCAGGTGCATGACCTCAACATGGTTGCAGTAGATGGTTTGTTGTGCTGTGCAGAAATAGCCAGGTGTTGAGCCCTTGCTTATTTGGCTTTAGTGCAGCCTGTCATTCCTGATCAGTAGCTGCTTATGAGTTTGTTTTATTGATCAAACAGCAGACAACATTGGCAGCATGAGAAAGCAGGACTAAAAGTTGTGTTTTGAAATGTAGTGCATGTTCTTTTTTTTAATTTTGGCACGTCTTTTGAGTTTCTAGACATACAACAGGAATAGGCCCCCTCCAAAGTCAAAAGTATAATCTAATTACATTTTTTATCTTAACTGGAAGTGCTCTTCACAGCATTCAAAGTCAAAGCACTCAACTGATCTGGGACAAATCCAGAAGTAAACCCAGATATTATATGAATTTGAGTCTCTATCACTGAGTGTAGACTTTTCAATAATTCCATTGTGAATAGCTGTGTCACCTTGGGTTAGTTTTTCTCCGATGTATGGCAAGTTCTGATGAATACGTTTGTGGAAGTTAAGGTTTTGCTGTTTTCATCAGCATTTACCAACTTTGAACATCCAGATTCATTGTTACAAAGGAGCATTATGGTATTTAAAGGGAAGTATACATAACATTATTAATGAGTAGACCAAAAGACGAAAAGTATGCGCAGATTAGTTCTCAGAATGAGGAGTGAGGGACGGTCACATTTAGCAAGGATACCGGCAACTCGGCACGTAAAAATCTACTCCCAATCATTAGCGGACTGGAGTTCCGCTGTGGCGACCCCTAACCGGGAAAAGCCAAAAGATACAACAACCATGGGTGGCATTTAGAAAATTCTATAATCATTCACACTTAAGGCTACTGCTTCCTTGAGGAACTTCGTAGATAGGTGAAGGCCAGGACTGTCAGCAATAGAAAATCAGAAGTTAGGAGATCATAGTAGACACTAGGGATATAAAAGAGAGGACATTAGGAGATCCATTAGGTTTTCTGTGGCTGTCGTGCTTAATGACGTTGTGGAAATGGAGATTCTAAGAGAGCAGTAATTATGATAGTTTTACAAAGAGGAAAATGAAAATGAATTTAGAGGAGTTGGAACATTTTCAGACAGCCTTTCTGTTTAATATTTTTTGGGAAGAGTGCCTGCAGACCAATTGGAGACGGTATTCCCAAAGATGGCAGGAGATGACCAAGCAGGCTTTGTCAGGGTGGTCTTCAGCAGATCATTGGAGAGTATAATCTAATTACATTTTTTATGTTAACCGGAAGTGAGGAAATTTATGGCACAAGAGTAATTTTTATTTATAGCCCTGTATTTTATTTATATGTTTGTATATGTATTTTTTGTTTGTTTGTATGCATTTTTAATTGAGAGCGATATTTGATATTTATCCTTTCATTATTAGGTTGACATTTTTCTCAACACCCAGTAATGCAAAAAGGTATTTGAACATAATTTCTATTTTTCTCTGTTAACTGTTATGCATTGTAAAATGCTATAATGTTTGAAAAGTTGGATTGGTAACATACCAAACATTATGTATTGCTATTTTAAATAATGTGCTTTAATGCAACTTTGCCACAGTACTATTGCTTAGTTCACAGCATGGCTGTCAGAAGGAATATGTAATGTTAGAACTGTTGAACTGTTTTATGTGTAAATTATGCAATTAGATACCTTGAGGAATTATAATATGACCCCTAGAGCTGGCCTAAAGCGATACATTTGCTATTCTCAACAGCAAAATTATTAAAGGCAGATTTAAGGGAAAATCACATTTCAATCTCATTTACAGGTACTCAGAATTAAACTTCTTCATTAACGCAGTGCCGCACTGTGACCACAAGTTTTATGAACTAGATACCTTAACAACCTTCCCAAGACTTCAAAAATGCCATGACCACTTAACAAATTGAGGGCATTTTTTTCACAAGTAAATATTGTCTTTAAAACTTTAAAACTTGCAACTGGCCTATTAAAACAGAACAACCATAAGAGCATCTGTATTGTGTCCCTTTATATTCCCCCTGGTAACAACACTAGCATCTTGGAAGGCATCCTCTCCTGGACCTCCTCCAACATTAACCTAGAAACCTACATCATGGGAGATGTAAATATAGACTGGAACAAAATTATTCACCATAACCCCACCGTAACAATCAATCTATTTAACTTTACTCAACTTACAAACTCTATTTCTAGACCTAACGAAAACAACCCCCCATGCTCTGTACTAGACTGGATGCTAGTATCCCACCCTAACAAAGTCCTACAATCTGGTGTCATTCCTGACCCATTAAGAGACCACCTCCCTGCCTTCATCCATCGGGCTACACCCATTTCCCCACAATCCCACCACTACATTCAAACCCGTAACCTCTCTAACTTTAACCCTACTACTTTCTCTGACTCCCTTAAGCTAACTAACTGGAGCCCCTTAAAAACTCTTCCTTTAGATGCAGCCGTTGACTACTTCAACTCTACTTTCATAACTGTCCTTAACTCCCTAGCACCAATAAGAGCAAAAAGAGCTAAAGCAAATACCACCCCATGGCTCACCAAAGACACCAAAAAATTATGCTACTAAGAGATAAAACCTGGAAAGCTTACCTCCAACATAAACAACCAGAAATCTTATTTAAATACAAACAGCTGAGAAACCAAGCCAAAAAACAAGTTATTAAAGACAAAAAGTCTTACTACATCAAACTACAAGCAAATCACACAAAAAAACCCCAAACAGTTCTGGAACTCTATTAATTCTCTCCTTAAACCTGATACAAAAAAATAACCCTTGCCCAGACTCCAGCAAATCTGACCTTGAAAATGCAATAATGTTCAATACCTTCTTTACCTCTTATATTGCTGAGCTTACCAAGATCTTTACCAACAATAACCCTCCACCTCCTACTGTTCAATCCTTCTCTCCCCCCACCCCACTTTTGAACTCAAACCCATCTCCACCAAACTAATAGACTTATCACTAAACTCAAACCTTGCTCCAATGCCCCCGAAAACCTTCCTTCCTCCTTCTTAAAAATAGCCTCTGACAGTATTGCTCTTTCTATCAGCATCCTGATCAATAGATCACTACTTGAATCCTATGTACCCAAACTATGGTGTTCTGCTTTTATACTTCCACTTCACAAGGGTGGCAAAAATTTGAACACCTCCAATTTCCGCCCCATAGCCATCCTCTCCCCAATCTCCAAAATTCTTGAAAAATGTATCCACTTACAGCTCCTGCTATTCCTTACCAAACACCAACTGCTCTCCCCTACCCAACATGGCTTCCGTCCTGGACACAGTACCAACTCCGCCCTTCTCTCCTTCTTACATTCTGTCAATTCTGCTCTTGACTGTGGTAATATCATATCCTCTGTTCTTCTAGACTTATCTAAAGCCTTCAATACCATCTCCCATAGTCACCTACTAAATCATCTGTCTAACCTCAACATCTCCAATAAAACTCTTACCTGGTTCTCCAGCTACCTTTCTGATAGATCCCAAGCCATGAAATGGGGCCAGGCCACCTCCACTTTGCTCCCAACCGCCACTGGAGTACCCCAAGGTTCAGTCCTTGACGAATTGCTTTTCAATATCTTTATTAACTTCCACAAAGCCATACCTAACACCAAAATTGTGCAATACGCTGATGATTCCACTCTGATCTGTCATGCCTCTAACCTAAAAGATCTCCAATTTCTAACTCAAACTGCTTTCTCCACCACCGAAAATTGGATGCTCCAAAATCACCCCTCACTAAATGCCAACAAAACAAAGATCCTTCTATTCTCTCCCTCAAAATCCTTCCCTATTGGCAAAAACTTACTCCAAATCACCAGCCTTAACAACTCCATTATCGAGGTCGTACCCTCAGCCAAACTTCTTGGTGTAACCATTGATGAACACCTAAAATTTAACAATCACATCCAGCTAAATATCAAGAAAACCCACATAAAACTAGGCCTACTTTACAGAAACAATCACTTCCTCTCTCCTTCCACCACACTAACTCTCGCCACTACCTACCTACTCCCCTCTCTACTGTATGGCACTCCTCTGCTCACTAATTTATCTTCCACACTCACCTCCAAACTGGAAGTATGTTACAATAAAATAGCCAGATTCGCCACAAATTCAAAATCCTCCTCTCACCACTGCACCTCCCTACACTCTCTAAACTGGCTTGAACTCCCCAATCTACTTAACTTTCACCAAATCACCACAGCACACAAATTATTGTTCCAATCTAAGTGCCCTGCACTATCCAATATTCTGCAACCTTATAACCCCCTCAGACCCCTTAGATCTACCCACCAAAACTTGATCATCATCCATAAACCCAAGCACCCTGCTGGGCAGCTTCTGCTATCTTATTCCCTAGCTAAAAATGGAATGCTCTGCCCTCCACATTGAGGACCTGTGACAACCTTAATAACTTCAAAACTCAACTTCATTCTTATCTCTATCTAAACAGGAAATGCAACTGTACTCTTCCACCCATTCCTCTCAAGCTCTCCCCTCCCTTTACCCCAGGCTAACATTCTTACCTCCCTAACCTCACTTTAAATTAATGATTATATATGTAAACAAACTGCAAAAGCTAGCCACGATTCTATATGCCTGTTTTCACTCCTGAAGCTAAACTGTTTATTTTCTCACTCCTTTGAATGGTACTTGTTGCTTGCAATCCCTAACTTCCTTTGTTATTAATCATGTAATAAAACTTTGTATTGTGGAACTTACTCCCCGAGCCTCCACTGAAAGTATTCTGTAATTAAACTTTAATGTCTAGCTTTTCTCCCCGAGCCTCCACTAAAGTAACCTCCCTAAGCCCTGTGAACTAAATTGTAAATATTTTATTTCTCTTTTTCTTTAGAATGTTACCTGTTTGTAATCCTAACTTTCTTTGCAACTAATCATGAAATTTTCTTTGTAATTAATCATGTAATTTACTTTGTAACTAATCATGTAATTAAACTTTGTATTGTGGAGCTTTTCTCCCCGGGCCTCCACTGAAAATGGGCTCCCCAGGCCCAGTGGACCTCCTTGGTCATCAAACTGGAATAAATAAATAAATAAATAAATTTAAAATGTACATGACCCCAATTGCTTGAAGATACATGGAAGAGATGATAATTTACCAGTTATACCTCTCTAGTGCTTTTGTCATAGACAACATTTTAACATGGTGCAGTTCCTCTTATAGTATTCCTCTGTGTTATCTTTATTGATAGAGAGATTTTAGGGAAAGCAGCTGACACAAGAAATGGACCATGTCTAACAGGGAATCCTCATATTAAGTAAAAAGAATGTAACATTAGACTTTTAACTTCATTGTACTACTCTCATTTTCTTGTTGCACCATAATTTACAAAGGAGTTTAATTTCCTTTTGTGCAGGAATAATATATCTGTTTTCATTCTTTGCCCCCTGTGAAACATATGTCCAAATGTAAAACACCGTGATAAATATTAGTAATTCATATTGCAGAGCTGCTGAGCCACGGACCTAGAATTATAATTCCCATTATATGAAGAACATGTTTAAAATGATACCATCTGTGTTATATTCATTTACAAGTAGACTGACCTGAAAGGTTGAAGTTCTATTGTACTACCTGCGTTCTGGTATATCATGCACCTTGTCTATATCATGACTTTAACCAGAATGCTTTCCGACTATCTAAATATATGAGGCAAATGCATTCATTTAAGTGAGTAAATGGCCTGGTCAACAAATGTCCTTCTCAGCCATAAACCAGTCAATGGAAAGAGTAAATGTAACATATATGGCCACTGCAGAGTAGCCAGTCACCCATGTTAAAGGGAAAGTGGGATGAAATGGGTGTACCTGGAGAAAACCTACACAGATATGGGTAGAACGTAGAATCTTACAGGTCTTGGATCACATCCTAATTTTCCCCGAATAACAGAGTTCCCAATTTTAAGTCCAACCAGAAAAATAAAATCAAAACTAATCCAACAAAAATAAAATAAAATGTCCAGGTACCACAGTCGTAAACCAAATAATCCACTTTAATGCAATTAAATCACAGGAGCAACCACCATTAGCACTTTCGTCTTAGCCACAAGACTTCCTCAGATACTCCTTCCATGTGTTACAGATCTTTTATGTAAGACATAATTGAACATTAATTAACAATTTAAAGAAACAATACCAAATAACACTTCATATTCATCCTAAAAACTATAAAATTGAAACCAATGTATTACATATATCATACCTTTTTAAATGAGATAAATAATAACACCATAATTATTATAAATATAAAACCTTTTCCTAAGAAAATGTTAAAATAATAACATATCTGGGATTTAACCAATGTTACTTATAATCCTTAACCATGATGGCTGTTGAAATTATCCATCTATATACCCTACCTAAAAAAAAATTTCAAAAAAAACCTAAAGAAAAAGCCTTTTTTTTTTGTACTTTTAAAACCCCCCGGTTTTGAAAAAAAAAGGTAAAAAAATTCAATTTTTTAAAAAACC